>NC_084587.1:55077409-55342409 GCF_033807715.1 Cololabis saira
TAAGGGGCAACTAAATGAATAGAGGGAATGTTCATGACGACACAGATTTGACATCACAGCGGGTTAAACCACTGAGTGGCAGAAAGACTGAGTGTCAGAAAGACTGAGTGTCAGAAAGACTGAGTGTTAGAAAGACTGAGTGGCAGAAAGACTGAGTGTCAGAAAGACTGAGTGTCAGAAAGACTGAGTGTCAGAAAGACTGAGTGTCAGAAAGACTGAGTGTCAGAAAGACTGAGTGTTAGAAAGACTGAGTGGCAGAAAGACTGAGTGTCAGAAAGACTGAGTGTCAGAAAGACTGAGTGTCAGAAAGACTGAGTGTCAGAAAGACTGAGTGTTAGAAAGACTGAGTGGCAGAAAGACTGAGTGTCAGAAAGACTGAGTGTCAGAAAGACTAAGTGGCAGAAAGACTGAGTGTCAGCGTAAACTTTCAGTTTGAGCAACTGGAAAACATCTAAAATGGGAAAGAGCTGTTGTGCGATCGACTGTACTCATAGATTTAGCAAGAAATCTGAGTTATCGTTTTACAGACTGATGAAAAATAAGCTTAAGAGAGACAAATGGATCGCTGCAATTCACAGAAACAACTGGATTCCAGACACCGAAACGTGGATTTGAGGTTCCCATTTCGTATCAGTGTAAGATCCTTGTGTTTATTTGTCTGGTGCACCATAAGAAAACCAGTGAAATAGAATCAAAGTTAATACAAGCTTTTATTATATCATGCACAATGTTTTCCGGCCGGAGGAACAATTCTCTCAAACCGCAGAGGTAGGACAGAAATGCAACCTGTGGTCATCGGTCCCGCCCTATTTATACTAAAAAGGGAGGTATTCTTTACATTATACCTTATCTGTGAAAACATTTGTGGTTAAAGAAACCTAAACATGTCACATTTTCAGCCACATATATCCTGCCGATGGTCTCTTACTTGAGATGCTAACTCAGCAAATACCTAAGATCACTAAAACGTTGAGAAAAACAGGATGGAACCTATCAGTTTTAAATCATCTGTTTCTCTTCATTGTCTTCACCTAAAGAAGAACTCAGCAAATCAGCCTAGTCCTACAAACCAGGATGTGTTCCTGCATTGAGCTGTGTGCCGTTGCCGTCCCTGACCCACCAGTCTGGCCCTCAGCAGGAGGGTCCCCCCTTGATGAGCCTGGTCCTGCTCAAGGTTTCTTCCCTCCTAAAGGGGAGTTTTTCCTTGCCACTGTTTGGCTTAAGGTTTTTCTCCCACTAGGGGAGTTTTTACCTGCCATTGTTTATGTAATAACTGCTCGGGGGTCATGTTCTGGGAATGGGTCTCTGGAAAGCGTCTAGAGACAACTCTGTTGTATAGACGCTATATAAATAAAATTGAACTGAAAATTGAATTGAATTGAGAGTAACTACCAGTGTAGAATCTTATAGAAAAAGACTTCAAACCTTTAAACAATTTCATGAAATCCTGACATCAGGTAATGTTGGATTTTTGGGTAGTTAACGTTAAACGTTAACGTTTGAGGGGAGTGGTAGCCTAGTGGTTACAGAGGAGGGCTGGAGTCTGGAGGGTTCAAGCCCCTGAAAACCTGCATCCACTTTGGGCTGAGCAAGGCCCTTAACCCTTACTGCTCCCCGGGCGCCGTGCCATTGCATGGCAGACCACTGCTACTAGTTCAACTAGAAAATGGGTTAAATGCAGAGAAAGAATCTCCCCATTGTGGGATTACTACGGGAAAATTTCTTCTTCTTCTAAACGGTCAAATCGCAAAGTTCGGTGTCCTCATCACTTTAATTTCACCAACAAATCCTGCCTTGAAGTCGGACCAAGCGTCAAGATTTTTGTATGCCTTCAAGCTTTGCTTTGTGTATTTCCCCGGCGTGGAAATTAAGTACATATAAATATCAGGAAACTGGATTCGTGGCCAAATATTAATGTCCATGGACCACTGGTTCTTGGTAACTGTACCAAATATTAATGTCCATGGACCACTGGTTCTTGGTAACTGTACCAAATATTAATGTCCATGGACCACTGGTTCTTGGTAACTGTACCAAATATTAATGTCCATGGACCACTGGTTCTTGGTAACTGTACCAAATATTAATGTCCATGGACCACTGGTTCTTGGTAACTGTACCAAATATTAATGTCCATGGACCACTGGTTCTCGGGGTAACTGTACCAAATATTAATGTCCATGGACCACTGGTTCTTGGTAACTGTACCAAATATTAATGTCCATGGACCACTGGTTCTTGGTAACTGTACCAAATATTAATGTCCATGGACCACTGGTTCTTGGTAACTGTACCAAATATTAATGTCCATGGACCACTGGTTCTCGGGGTAACTGTACCAAATATTAATGTGCATGGACCACTGGTTCTTGGTAACTGTACCAAATATTAATGTCCATGGACCACTGGTTCTTGGTAACTGTACCAAATATTAATGTCCATGGACCACTGGTTCTTGGTAACTGTACCAAATATTAATGTCTATGGACCACTGGTTCTTGGTAACTGTACCAAATATTAATGTCCATGGACCACTGGTTCTTGGTAACTGTACCAAATATTAATGTCCATGGACCACTAGTTCTTGGTAACTGTACCAAATATTAATGTCCATGGACCACTGGTTCTCGGTAACTGTACCAAATATTAATGTCCATGGACCACTGGTTCTTGGTAACTGTACCAAATATTAATGTCCATGGACCACTGGTTCTTGGTAACTGTACCAAATATTAATGTCCATGGACCACTGGTTCTTGGTAACTGTACCAAATATTAATGTCCATGGACCACTGGTTCTTGGTAACTGTACCAAATATTAATGTCCATGGACCACTGGTTCTTGGTAACTGTACCAAATATTAATGTCCATGGACCACTGGTTCTTGGGGTAACTGTACCAAATATTAATGTCCATGGACCACTGGTTCTTGGGGTAACTGTACCAAATATTAATGTCCATGGACCACTGGTTCTTGGTAACTGTACCAAATATTAATGTCCATGGACCACTGGTTCTTGGTAACTGTACCAAATATTAATGTCCATGGACCACTGGTTCTTGGGGTAACTGTACCAAATATTAATGTCCATGGACCACTGGTTCTTGGGGTAACTGTACCAAATATTAATGTCCATGGACCACTGGTTCTTGGGGTAACTGTACCAAATATTAATGTCCATGGACCACTGGTTCTTAGGGTAACTTTACAGGTCACTGTCAAGTCCAACTGCCTTTAATCTAAGACCATAATCAGCTGTTATCCCGTCTTCTCCACTAGTTGCAGCAGTTTTTGCCACTCAGTGCAAGTAAGGGGGCTGGTCCAGTGGGGAAGTGACGTCAATGCAGACCCTCTATACGTTGTTAGAACCGTTATCTGGAAAATGACTCTAATTGAAAACCACAGGAGCTATTGATATTTCCCTTTTTTTTTCTCTATCCTGCTGATTGTCCAGGTGGTCAAGCATGAATATCTGTTGCTTACACTGAAAACCATCTTTCATTTTCTTTGTAACCCCAAATGTATTATTACTCCCCCCCTGTAGCTTCTCTCGGATCTTTCAGCTGACGGTGAAAGAACTTGCCCCCAAATGTGAGGTGAACTTCCTGCTGTCTGAGGACGGCAGCGGGAAGGGGGCGGCCCTCATCACTGCCGTGGGCTGCCGCCAGAGGGAGTTGGACGCCCAGCAGTGAGGAGCTGCGTCCCGTCTGCCCACCAGAACTACCTGCTGCTCCACCGTGACCTCCACCCGCTGCACAGCCCCATGCACAGCCCCATGCACAGCCCCATGCACAGCCCCATGCATCTCCCCTTGGCAGCCGTGACTCCACTTCTGCCCCGCCTGGTCCCCCTTCAGCCAGAGAGATAAGCTGCCTGGACAGAGTTACACATACTGAAGATGAAAATATTTATTTATACTGCCACAGTGTTTATTATTTCCATGTTTGTACATTTTGCTCAAAGCTTGTCAACTATCTGATCAAATCTAAACTCCTTAGGTGTGCAATATTTGTGTATTGCTAATTTTATTTTTATATGGAGGTAAATATATAACTGTATTTATAATCCCAGAGATCATTAGGATTTTGCACCATAGACACCAGTAAATGTCTGCACTTTTTATACCAGAGTAAGTACAGAAGCATTTCCATGTAATTTCCAAATGAAGGATGTCCTCCTCAGCAAACGTTCTTCCAGGCTCAGAGAGCGTCTGGGAAAGGGCTCGCTGCAGAGGGCCGAACGCAAGAGTCACGGCTGTTAAAGTCCAAGTCATTTTATAAGCAACATGCTCACACGATGTGCTAGGCTACTAACCCTGTTTGTGCAACTGTCTGTGTCCGTCACATATTCAAATATTCCTGCGACACCATACCATTTATTCCTGGAGTGGACAAGGTAGCAAAAGGGAAGTGTTTTAGTATCTTATTGGTATTTGTGAATTATTATAGTTTCGGTGTTGTGATGAATCCCACTTCTATTCATTGTGTGTGCAAAAGAATAAATGTTTATTGGGCCCCAAGAAAAGGATGGATACTACACGCGCTTCCGTATCCGTGGCTGAGTGTCGGTGTGTCCTGCTGTGACGACCCGTGGCTTTCAATGTCCAGAGCTCTGTGGAGAGTGCATGCCTTATGTCAAGACAAACGAGAGCGCTGAAGAATTTTCTTTTCCTTTGTTTTTTTTAAAAATACATCTATATAGATTTGTGACCAACACAGTAAAAAAATAAATAAATAAATAAAAATACGTGAATTCATTAAACTATATTTTGTTGTGGAGAAAATCCTGTCTTTCTTTCTTAAACAATCCAGCCACAGATAGTTATAAGCATGTCTATCTTATATAACAAGGGGAAAAAACAGACCAGGAACTCAATAAGCTGATGATTGGCTGATAAAATGTGAAGCAATTAAGTTCTCATAGGACTTTAGTTGATGTATAGCTGTTTGCTGTAGTTATTCATTACAACCAATACAGAAAAACATAATGACTTTAAAGGTAAATGGGAACTTTTTTCACAACTTGACAGTTTACTGAGGTTTTCATGAGAGTCCTGCATATTGTTTTGAAATTCTAGAGTACAAGAGCAATCTTCTGATAAAATGTGTTTGTAAATCTGGATAATTTTACTCTAATCATTAGATTACAAATCTAATGATTAGTGTAGAAACCAAAATATTCGCTTTCAAGAATAAGAGGATCTTTTTTCCTACATAATATCTCCATGAGGATAAAAGAGTTAAAGCAATAGTATTTAATAGTTCTATGTATGATTTACTGAGTTTCTAATGGCATTTTAAAATCATTCCCTCAGATAAACAAAAATAGATAATTTTCATTGAGATCATAAAACTCAAATGTTCAGATAATTTTTGTTTGTTGGCAAATTAAGAATGAAATGCTGGGAAAAAAAATTATTTGTTACCAATCTAAAATTTAACTCAACAGAAAACTAATGTCAGAAATGTAAAGGCTTTTCCCCAAACACTTGAACAAGAAGTGTGTAAATTAAAAAAATAAACCTGAAAAATAACCCCTGGCACTGGCATGGCAGCACTGATCCAGCTGGAACCCCCCGGACCTTGTGCTGTTCATTCACATGTAAGTTCCTCTGGATAAAGGCGTCTGCTAAATGACAGTAGTAGTAGTAGTAGTAGTGATGTGTTGTGCTGGATTTTGGAACAGGAATTACATTTTAGAGCTATTCACTGATAATTACCTTATTTAAAGAACCCTGTTTCAAAACCAATTTTGGAGCCTATTTTTGACCTCTTGACGAGAGCTTTATTATGATGTACGATTGAACGCTTTAGAAGAAGCAGTCCATTGCAGTCACATGGGGAACCTACTTCTAGTTTTACAATTATTCGTTGACAACTATTGTCAACAAATACGTTAAAATCGTCCCCGGCTCTGTATTCATGCCCTTTAATTCGACTTAAAGCTAATAAAATATTTTCCTAGGGAAATTTCTGCAATTTTCTTTTTTTTTCTTTCAAGGTAAAAAATAGACTCACTAACTGGCGGCTGGTTTAAGTCAATATTGAATCCATGACACATTCATTCCTTATGCACTTGTAGATTAGACTCCCCTGAAATCTGAGTGTGAATGTGCAGAGTTCCCAGATCTGCATCCAGGAGTCTCTCTGAAGGAGCACCAGCCCCCACCAACAGAACCTCCCTGGCACTGCAGCTGCACGCAGGCAGACAGGAAGAGGCTGCAGAGGGGCAAACACAGCACACATCATCGCTGCCCTCTGCTCTTTCTGCCTTCCTTGTCTGACATCTACAGCTCCCGCTGCCTCAGCAGGGCAGGGACCATCTTAAAGGACAACACCCACCCCGGTTTACACTTCTTTAACCTGTTGCCCTCTGGCAGCAGCTTCAGGTCCATACGGACCAGAACAAACACACTCAGGGACAGATTCTTCCCCAAAGCTGTGAACTTTCTGAACTCATAAGCTCCCTCATATGGTGCAATATTCTTCATCCATTATGTGCAATATTCTTCACTCATTCATGTGCAATATTCTCTCATTCATTCATTTTCATAGCGTATATACACTACCGTTCAAAAGTTTGGGGTCACCCAAACAATTTTGTGTTTTCCATGAAAAGTCACACTTATTCACCACCATACGTTGTGAAATGAATAAAAAATAGAGTCAAGACATTGACAAGGTTAGAAATAATGATTTGTATTTGAAATAAGATTTTTTTTACATCAAACATTGCTTTCGTCAAAGAATCCTCCATTTGCAGCAATTACAGCATTGTAGACCTTTGGCATTCTAGCTGTTAATTTGTTGAGGTAATCTGGAGAAATTGCACCCCACGCTTCCAGAAGCAGCTCAAGTTGGATTGGTTGGAAGGCACTTCTTGCGTACCATACGGTCAAGCTGCTCCCACAACAGCTCAATGGGGTTCAGATCTGGTGACTGCGCTGGCCACTCCATTACTGATAGAATGTTCTGCTCTAAATAGTTCTTGCACAATTTGGAGGTGTGTTTAGGGTCATTGTCCTGTTGTAGGATGAAATTGGCTCCAATCAAGCGCTGTCCTCTGGGTATGGCATGGCGTTGCAAAATGGAGTGATAGCCTTCCTTATTCAGAATCCCTTTTACCCTGTACAAATCTCCCACCTTACCAGCACCAAAGCAACCCCAGACCATCACATTACCTCCACCATGCTTAACAGATGGCGTCAGGCATTCTTCCAGCATCTTTTCATTTGTTCTGCATCTCACAAACGTTCTTCTTTGTGATCCAAACACCTCAAACTTGGATTCATCCGTCCACAACACTTTTTTCCAGTCTACCTCTGTCCAATGTCTGTGTTCTTTTGCCCATCTTAATCTTTTTCTTTTATTGGCCAGTCTCAGATATGGCTTTTTCTTTGCCACTCTGCCCTGAAGCCCAGAATCCTGCAGCCGCCTCTTCAGTGTAGATGTTGACACTGGTGTTTTGCGGGTACTATTTAATGAAGATGCCAGTTGGGGACCTGTGAGGCGTCTTTTTCTCAAACTAGAGACTCTAATGTACTTATCTTCTTGCTCAGTTGTGCAACGCGGCCTCCCACTTCTTTTTCTACTCTGGTTAGAGCTAGTTTGTGCTGTCCTCTGAAGGGAGTAGTACACTTTGTAGGAAATCTTCAATTTCTTAGCAATTTCTCGCATGGAATAGCCTTCATTTGTAAGAACAAGGATAGACTGTCGAGTTTCAGATGAAAGTTCTCTTTTTCTGGCCATTTTGAGCGTTTAATTGACCCCACAAATGTGATTCTCCAGATTTCAATGTGACCCCAAACTTTTGAACGATAGTGTATATTAATGTTTCCTGTTTCTTATTTAGTTTTTTGCATAGTCTTTACTAGAGCTGGGTATCAGCACTGACCCCCCGATACGATTCCGATACACTAGGTCCCAAGACGATACGATTTCCGATACGATTCGATATCGATGTCCTAGTTACAATAACGGAATAACGTGATCCTTCCACGCGCTACGTCTGTCCAGAGAAACCACACCCTGTCTGGTGAAAAGAAGCGGCTGCTCATTCCCCAGGAGGAGACTTGAGCTCAGTGCAGGGTCCTCCCAGGGTTGGTAGAGGGAGCAATGCCCAGGACTGACTTAGGTAGAGTACGGGGTAATAAAATGGGGAAAAAATCAGGATTAAAAAAAACAAAATTCTAAATCGATACTTGGATTATGTATCAATAATCGTTCCTACACATGTATATCGACAAAATATCAATGTATCGATATTTTTAACCCACCCCTATTCTTTACATGTGTGCACTTTTATGGAGCCTAATCTCATTATACCATTATAATGATATTAAAGGCTTTCTATTCTATTCTATTCTATTCTATCTCTGGAGTGGGAGACCGGACACCGACCTCGGTCGTCTGGTTTAGGTTTTACTGCATCCTCTCTGTTTGCCACAATCAATCAGAGATCCCATCGCACTACTCATTCAAGTAGTGTTAAGAAGTGGCTCCTGTGTCAACAACACTGATCTGTGTGCGCGTGTTTGCGAGAGAGAGTGTGTGTGTGTGTGAAGTGTGTGTGTGTGTGTGAGAGAGAGAGAGAGAGAGAGAGAGAGAGAGAGAGAGAGAGAGAGAGAGAGAGAGAGAGAGAGAGAGAGAGAGAGAGAGAGAGAGAGAGAGAGAATGTGTCCCCGCCTGTTTTTAGCCATCATTTATAACATTTTATGTATATTTGATTTTATGTATATAGGTGTGTTACTGTGTAGAGTAAGTTCCAGGTCAGGTGGACTACTCCGCTAAGTTATATTGTATTGTGCATTTGTAATTCTTGTGACTTCTTGTTTTATTCTGTTGCCATCAACCTGACAGGGGACTGCAGATGAAAACGAGCCTGATGGCTATATCTGACATATTTACATCTATGTATTTTACTTATTTAAATGTTTATTAATATGCACTGTGCCTATTCTAAATAAATACATAAAAAAAAAATACTGCTGTGGTTGTACTTGAGTAAAGTTTGCATGCTGGACACCTTCTCGTTTAGCAGCCTGTCCTGCTGCTGCTGCCGGTGTTCTGCCGATCCTTGCTACCTGCCGAGAAATGCTACTTTGTGGTTCTGCGCATGCGCACAGTCAATTTTCAAAGTTTGATTGCCACGCCAATCATTTCTTGCACCATGTAAAATTGATAATATGGGAGTATTTGATCCTTCAAAATACACTACCCATGACATGAATTGCATTACACTTTGTGAAAATTATACGATGAAGAGAAAAAAACAAAACAATTCTTTAACCAGGCAGGTCATTAAGAACACATTCTTATTTACAATAACGGCCTGGCAAGAAACAAGGACCACTTGGGGGAAAAGGAAGTGGTTTAGGGAGTAAAACAAAGTAAAATTGCAGCTCTACAAAGGTAGAAAACCATTAGGGAGCATTTTTTTTGGCAAAGCAGCAGAAATTGGCAGAACACCGGTGTTCTGCCAATTTCTGCTACCTGCCGAGAAATGCTACTTTGTGGTTCTGCGCATGCGCACAGTGGATTTTCAAAGTTTGATTGCCACGCCAATCATTTCTTGCACCATGTAAAATTGATAATATGGGAGTATTTGATCCTTCAAAATACACTACCCATGACATGAATTGCATTACACTTTGTGAACATTATACGGTAAAGAGAGAAAAAAACAAAACCATTAGGGAGCTTTTTTTGGCAGAACCAGGTTCTGCTGCATCTGTTTCCTCGAGAGCGTGCGCGTGGGCGTCTCAGTGCGTGCTCCCGTCGGTCTCCGCTCGGGGTTCTGGTCGTGCGTGAGGATCCAGCTCTCCGAGGGTTCTGTTCCGACCGGACCGGTGCGGGAGCGCGCCTGCCTGCCCTGGAGCGTGCTCGTGCTCGTGTCCCCGGTGCTGAAGCTGCTGAAGAGAACCAGAGACCCAGAGAACCGGCCCAGCTGGTACCGGTAGGTGCACGGGGTCCGGGGGTCGGGGTCGGGGCCGGCCCGGGACCCCCCACACCCGTCCGTCCGTGCGCGGGCGCGTGCCCCCACCCTGCGGCGGGGACGCGCCCGCGCACGGACGGACGGACGGACTGGGGCGGTTAGCCGCGGCAAGGCTAGGCTAGGCTAGCTCCCGCTGGCACGGGGGCGCGCCCGGGCGCGTGCGCGACGCCAGGTACCGTGGCACGCCCGTGCGCGACAGCCCGAACCGAGCTGGACCGGCCAGGCGCGTGTCCGCGGGCCGTGCGCGCGTCCGTGTGAGGCTGGAGCTAATGTCAACAGCTAGCTGGTTTGTTAGCTAGCTGGCTAGCTAGCCGCAGCTGGTGCTGCAGAACCAGAATGTACACATGGAGGAGACAGCGGGGCCGGACCGGTGTCACCTGGTACCGCCAGGTGTTCTGACCTCTGACCCCTCACAGCTGCAGGTGTTGACCCCTCACAGCTGCAGGTGTTGACCTCTGACCCCTCACAGCTGCAGGTGTTGACCCCTCACAGCTGCAGGTGTTGACCCCTCACAGCTGCAGGTGTTCTGACCTCTGACCCCTCACAGCTGCAGGTGTTGACCCCTCACAGCTGCAGGTGTTGACCTCTGACCCCTCACAGCTGCAGGTGATGACCCCTGACTCCTCACAGCTGCAGGTGTTGACCCCTCACAGCTGCAGGTGTTGACCCCTCACAGCTGCAGGTGTTCTGACCTCTGACCCCTCACAGCTGCAGGTGTTGACCCCTCACAGCTGCAGGTGTTGACCCCTCACAGCTGCAGGTGTTCTGACCTCTGACCCCTAACAGCTGCAGGTGTTGACCCCTCACAGCTGCAGGTGTTGACCCCTCACAGCTGCAGGTGTTGACCTCTGACCCCTCACAGCTGCAGGTGTTGACCCCTGACCCCTCACAGCTGCAGGTGTTGACCCCTGACCCCTCACAGCTGCAGGTGTTGACCCCTCACAGCTGCAGGTGATGACCCCTGACCCCTCACTGCTGCAGGTGTTGACCCCTCACAGCTGCAGGTGTTGACCCCTCACAGCTGCAGGTGTTGACCCCTGACCCCTCACAGCTGCAGGTGTTGACCTCTGACCCCTCACAGCTGCAGATGTTGACCCCTCACTGCTGCAGGTGTTGACCCCTGACCCCCCACAGCTGCAGGTGTTGACCTCTGACCCCTCACAGCTGCAGGTGTTGACCCCTCACAGCTGCAGGTGTTGACCCCTTCACAGCTGCAGGTGTTGACCTCTGACCCCTCACTGCTGCAGGTGTTGACCCCTGACCCCCCACAGCTGCAGGTGTTGACCTCTGACCCCTCACTGCTGCAGGTGTTGACCCCTCACAGCTGCAGGTGTTGACCCCTCACAGCTGCAGGTGTTGACCCCTCACTGCTGCAGGTGTTGACCTCTGACCCCTCACAGCTGCAGGTGTTGACCCCTCACAGCTGCAGGTGTTGACCCCTCACAGCTGCAGGTGTTGACCTCTGACCAGCCCCCGGGTCTCGCACCCAGAAGGCACGCAGATATTTCCCAGTGGCCAGCCGCGGTACTGCAACAAAAAATCCCATGGGGCCCAAAAAGTTTTTTTCCCATAGACGCAATAGTGAAAGAGAAGCCTCTAAAACTGTTCACAGGAACCTCCAGCTGTAATCACCGGCTATTACTAATCTTTGTATTCTATATTTCTAAGTCATGGACTTTATATCCGTCAAAAATGTTTTATAACGGCCAGAAAAGTCAAAGAAAAGTCTCTTTCTGGGCGTGTCACGGCTGACGTCACAGCCGTGTCCGTGCACTCCACGGATGTATTATATATTATATAATTATATTAATACATTAATAATATATGTAATAATATACATTAATTAAGATATTATATTAATACATATTATATTAATACTCGCGTCATTGCCCCGGGGCATGATGGGAGGCCCCAGAGCATCATGGGAGGTGACTCAACTGCGCATGCTCTATGGGCCCCTTAACGTGGAAGTAAACCCGGAAGTCCGGAACTTTTTTCGGCTTATGCGCTAGGTGAGCAATTTACATTGAAACGAACGGCGGCCATTTTCCTGTCTCCTATCCAGTTATTTAATACATCCATGCCTCTGACCCCTCACAGCTGAAGGGCCATGGTGTCCGGCACGGAGACCTGTGCGATTAATCGATTTTAAATCTAAATCGGATTTATTAATCACAATCGATGTTAAAAAAAGGAAAATCGGAAAATCGATGTTCCTTTTTTGCAGCTGGCTGCATTACAGACAGAGCTCGTCTAGTCATCTTTGTTTGGTCAAGAAAATTGTAAATGTCACTTTACTAAACTCAAGGAGGATTCTTTCAATTGCACTTCATACCCAATAGGGACATTTGTTTGCTATTTTTCTTTAAAAATAAAGATAAAATATTTGAAACAATTTATTCCATTGTCTTTTGTAGTTTTACCAAAAAAATCGAAAATCGGGTTTTCAGAGAAAAAAATCAGGATTTTATTTTTGTCCAAAATCGCCCAGCCCTACTCTGACCCCTCACAGCTGCAGGTGTTGACCCCTCACAGCTGCAGGTGTTGACCCCTCACAGCTGCAGGTGTTGACCCCTCACAGCTGCAGGTGTTGACCCCTCACAGCTGCAGGTGTTGACCCCTGACCCCTCACA
The DNA here is from genome assembly GCF_033807715.1 of Cololabis saira. NCBI lineage: Eukaryota > Metazoa > Chordata > Actinopteri > Beloniformes > Belonidae > Cololabis > Cololabis saira. Next base: position 55,090,038 of record NC_084587.1, read on the forward strand.
GCTGCAGGTGTTGACCCCCTGACTCCTCACAGCTGCAGGTGTTGACCCCCTGACCCCTCACAGCTGCAGGTGTTGACCCCTGACCCCTCACAGCTGCAGGTGTTGACCCCTCACAGCTGCAGGTGTTGACCCCTGACCCCTCACAGCTGCAGGTGTTGACCCCTGACCCCTCACAGCTGCAGGTGTTGACCCCTGACCCCTCACAGCTGCAGGTGTTGACCCCTGACCCCTCACAGCTGCAGGTGTTGACCCCTGACCCCTCACAGCTGCAGGTGTTGACCCCTGACCCCTCACAGCTGCAGCAAGCAGCTGATACTTTAGCATGTAGCGATGTGTAAACTGTGTTTCCTGCTCCAAAGGGGAACCTGCTCAGTTAAACCAGCAGAGTCAGAGATGTGAAGTGTAAACTAAGAGCTTGTAGGACATCTTTGAGGAAGTGAAAGTGTTATTCTGATTGTGATTCTGCAGCATGATGTTGATGACTCATTTCAACGGTTTTCTGCAGAGACCATAGAGCTGGTGGAGGATCCTGGCCGGTGCTGCCCCCCCCCCCCACCCAGATCAACAGGATCCTCACAAGCTCCACCTGCAGCAGAGAAGTACTTTGAAAGTTCCCATCACTCATGACTGTGTGAGCGGCCGCCAGCCCGCCGTGGCCCATGCGCTGTAACCCTCTCCCTCTCTGTCCTCCTCACCCCTCAAGCTGACGCAAAACCCCAGACACCTGCCCCCCCTCCCCCACCCCCACTCCCACCCCGCCCCCAGCGACTCGCCCCCGCCGGCCATGGTGTCCGGCACGGAGACCGTGCACTACATCCACCTGCACAACTCCAGCCAGTCCGTGCTGGAGGCCCTGCGCACGCAGCGGCGCGAGGGCCTCTTCTGCGATGTGACGGTGCGGATCCACGACGCGTCGCTGCGCGCCCACGCCTGCGTCCTGGCCGCCGGCAGCCCCTTCTTCCAGGACAAGCTGCTGCTGGGCCACTCGGAGATCTCGGTGCCCCCGCTGGTGCCGGCCGAGACGGTGAAGCAGCTGGTGGATTTCATGTACAGCGGCTCCCTGGTGGTGCTGCAGTCGCAGGCCCTCTGCATCCTCACCGCCGCCAGCATCCTCCAGATCAAGACCGTCATCGACGAGTGCACGCAGATCATCTCTCAGAGGAAGGCTGCGGCCAGTGCAGCCAGTGCAGCTGCAGCAGCAGCCGCCGCTGCAGCAGCAGCTGCTGCAGGAGGAGCCATGCTTGGGGGAGTTCTCCCCAAACAAGAGGAGCGTGGCATGGGCAAAGGGAGGGAGAGCGGCAGCAGTGGGAGTTGCTCCGTCAGTAGCGCCGGCGGGGGTGGAGGTTATGCAAACTTCTCTAACTTCATGGCTGAATGCGGGGCCAGCAACATGGGCGGGGGGATGGGGGGTGCCGGCGTCAGCGAGAGCGGCCCGGGGGCCATGGATCAGAGCAACGGCGTGAGCCTGATGGCGCTGGGCGACATGGGCCCCGGCTCCATGTGCGGCGGGGACGGGATGGGGGCCGGAGCCGGAGCCATCCACATGAAGCAGAGCTCCAGCTGCACTCAGGACGTACGGTACAAGCTCCGGGACCTGCTGGCCCAGACGGCCAACGGAGCCCCCGCCAGCAGCACAGGGAACCTCTCCACCGGCTGCAGCTCCGGCGTGGGCAGCGTGGACAGCATCGGCAGGGACAGCCTCCGCGGCAACGCAACCGACCTCTCGGACGACCTGGTGGGCATCGACCGCTACAGCGAGGAGGAGGACCTGGATGGGAGGGAACGGGGAAGAGACGGAGACAGAGACAGGGGGGCGAGCCACAGCCGCAAGCAGAGGCAGCCGCTAAGACTCCAGGTAGGGGGATAAGGGGAAGGGTTGCTATGGTTACAGCTTTCAGGCATGCAGAGCTGCAACATATTCCTTTTCTTTCTTTTTATGCTTTTCCCTCTTCTCACACTGCATTGGCGTATATCAGCGAGATGTTTCTGCACTTTGCACACTTGAATTTCTCAACCCAACTTGAGCCGTAATCGGCTTGTTGATAATCTATGGACTTCTGCATATTAACTGTAGGTGGTTCCCCTCGTTAGAGCCTGCTTGAAGGGGCTGTAGCCCGGACAATGCAGTGCTGTTTTTGTAGAAAATCTGCTGCATTTGAGCCTTTTTGCCTCAGTTGCAAATGGAATTTCCAAGACTGACATGGACTTTCTTCTCCTCAGGTACTGGGAGGAGAGGGGGTGGTGGTGAAAGATGAAGGGGTACAGGATGCAGATGGCACTGTTTATTCCTTGGAGGATGGGAGAAGAGACCAAGAGCAGGAGAGCACCCAGGAGTCCATGGCGAGCTTCGGGCAGGTACGTTAACTCGGAGGGGAAAGGCAACTGCTCAAGACTGTAGATGAGAAATTGTAAACCCATACGGAGATGTGAAGCTCACTTTTTAATAATTCATCTCGTACTATGTGAAGAAGGACGCGGTTCAGATCTGTTTGAGCTTTAATTTCAATTAAAAATGAGGGTGAAAAATAGCTTTTGTATTTCATTCAGAAGGATCCTCTTGCTTTAAATGTACACCCCACATTTGTGTCAAGTCCTGAAGTAAGTAAAGGGGGAGAAATGATGGAGTGGATCTGTGCCGCAGCCTGCTGTTCGCTGCAGACTACCGGAGGAGCATCTGCTGCACAGTCAAAAGGATTCAGCTTTGCCCTTCACTTTTCTCAGAAGTGCTGCACATTAGGTCATGACTGAAAATAGTTATAATCTGCAGAGTTTAGAAGAATGAAATGTTATAATTTGCTGCAAACTGTGCTGTTGATCAATCATAAATGATTACAGCATTTCATGAATAATCAATTCTTTCATTTTGGGCAGTTTTTCTTGTGCCTCATACCACTCATAATATGTTGTGAATAATAGTTTTATATCTAAACGCAGATTATCTTTTATTTATTAGTGTACTCTCTAATCTGCACCCTCTGAGGGTTAAGATGTTTTAATAACTTAAGCACAAAATTAGGTCAATAAAGTGTCAAAACACTGCTGCATCAGCAAAAACAGAGCCTTAAAAAATGTGTTTTTGCAATAATGAAGAAGCAGTCACTCTGCTTTCTTTGTTTATTGTGAGGAAGGTGGCGTTTACCTGTGAATTGAGTTTGTAAGGGCCACCAAAGGAGAGAGCGTTGGAAATGCAGCCTGGACGGGGAGTGTTTGCTGTCAGGGCTGGTGGCTGAGCCGCTGACCTCTGTGACAAATGTAGAATAATCAGAGGAAGCTGCTCACATGAGCTCAGTCAAGCTTTTGTAGTATCATTGCTCCCCTGGCACGCCTACGTATGTCAGATTTGTTCAACTGTGATCCGGAGTGTGCACAGATTCTGGTGTTTGAGGACTAAATCCCAAATAGGAAAGTACGATTATGTTAGATTCACTTTATTTGGATAATGTCAACTTACAACAATAATCATCTTGAGGAATTTATCTCATTCAGTCCAGTTATGTTCAAATTCATTGTAATTTAGTTATAAACCCCTTTTTTTTCCGATGGACTGGAAATTGACAATTTATTTAATGCCAATTTGTAAAATAAATCTTGTCTAAGGAACTGGAGAGATTTGGTGGAATCTCCTGTCCTGAACCGGCCTCTGGTGACAGTGGAGAGAACAAACATGAATTACAGGGAGGTGAAAGCTGAAGCAGAGCCGGGCGGGGGGACGGCAGCCGTCCGTCTGCCCCGGCCGGCTTTAGAGTTGCTTCATGTCAGGAGAAGAAGAGTGAATGAGGCGGTGCCTGTGAGCATGGCCTGAATAAGGCTTTAATCTTTGTGCTTTTACTTCATTACTTTCAGGCACTGCTCAAAAACATTTCACTTTCTTTCATTACATCATGGGGAAATGGGACCTGTAACTTTTTTTTCACTTTTAATTTCCCATGCCAATTTGCATCGTCTCTCTACTCAGAGACAGACGATGCATTTTGTCTCTACTCAAAGACAATTTGCCTCGTCTCAGAGTAAAAAACAAAATAGTTAGATTCTTGTTGGAGTTTTGTGCTTCTTAACTTGTCTTTCCCTGTAGTCTGAAAACTTTTCCTCCTTTTTTTTCTTTTTCTGAAGGATCTGTCACATTTTTTTCAACAAAGCTTGAACCTTTGCAAGGTGAAAGTATGTATTATTTTATTATTCCCACTTTTTAACACCACAATGCTTTACTTCTGCTGTTTGCAAAATCAGTAAAAAAAAAAAAAAAAGAAAATATATATGTATATATATATATATATATATATATATATATATATATATATATATATATATATATATATATATATATAAGATTTATCCGGATGCTAAAATTGAAGACTGATGTCCACCTACCAGATGAATATCCACATATTTGGATTCTGTCCTACAGGTCATAAATACTTAGCAGTTACTGAGATCTGGCTGAGTCTGCTGTGACACTGATTGTTGCGATGGGACTGTCTTTTAGCGCTTGTGTGTAGTTTGTAACCAGATTAAGACGTTCTGTTAATATCAGATCAGTATCTCTGAAACCTCTGTCCTTCAATGACTGATCATCCAGTCCAGGAACTTCAAGACTTTCCTTCTGATGGGTTTACTCCTTCATTGATGAGGATCAGAGAGTCAGAGTTTGATTGTGACACTTTAATTTTCCGCTGTCACTCGTTTCCATGCTGCTGAACAGGCAGCTGTCGTTATCAAGATGCCACGTTGTTTTGGTCATTGCAGTTATGTGCAGACGTGAAGTCAGAAGTGGTTGTCTCTTTCAGAAAGTAGGTACCGTTTGTTTAAAAGGTTACCACGTTTTCTTGCTATTTGCTTTTTGGAAAGTAAAAAAACTTCCTGACAGGATATGGAGAAAGAAAGAACATCTAAATTCATAGAATCTGTCGCTGACTATGTAACCCATGGAGAGTTCCTGTCCTGGTCGACTGAGATCTGGAGACAAGGTGAATCACAGTTCTGATCGCAGTTGAGGATTTTACCCTTTAGAAAAGTCCAAAGTAAAATCATGTGAGTGCGATATCCGGTATATTCAGGCAGATTCAAAGTGTTGTGTTGGGAAACCAGATAGTATCTTGTACTGCCATCCGGAAAAACATCCACACTGGAAACATGCTCCCCAAACGTCGACGCGCTCCATCTACTCACCAAGAAAAACCCTAGATTTCTCAGTGCCTTGTTTGATTCAACATGTTAACTGAGCAGAAAAAAAATGGATTCCTCAGAACCTCAGCTGTTCACTGGTCAAGGAGTTGAAGGGAAACACAAGGGAAGCACCAAAAGTTTTTTTTTCCGATATTGGAGGAATCATAATAATTCTGTGGAACAATGTTTTGGTTTTTTTACTCGTGTATTTATGTTTTACACTACAAATGCTGTAAAAATCAGGATCAGATGTGTGTTTTATCGTTGGACATGAAGTTGAGTCCTAAACACTAAACTTCAAGGTCACACACGCTGCTTCAGAAACGCATGCGTCGAAGCCAAAACATGACTGAAATGGAAGTTGTGGTTGTTTGTAATCCGTCTGTTTGTTTGTTTGTGGCTTTCAGGACTTCTATGATGAGCAGGCAGTGTTTTCTGAAAGCTTCTGGCCACAGAGCGAGCCCCCTCAGGCCATGGCCTTCAACCCCAGGGGGAGGGTGAACAAGCCGCTGACTCCCCCTCCGACCACACAGGCCATCAACAACCAGGTCAGTGCCCTGACCGGAAACACTCTGGACCACAAGATGAGGCTAAAGTAGTCCGAGGCACAGTAACCGTTTACCTGCTCTTGAGGAGAAAGTACCTGATTTCTGATTTGTTTAATGTGGAATTGGGTTTTTTTGTAAATATTTGATCTTGCACTGGAAAGGAAAGTTCTGTTGCACCTGTACGATGACAATAATGTGTTGGTGGTAGTAGTTTGAACCTTTTTATGTATAGATTATCTATCTCTGCTTCTCCTTTACTGCACTTGGTTTGGCATCCCAAGTGTGAAAACATTAGCGTTGCTGGCAGATAAACTCAGTTCTTAGATAATACAAGATCTTGATGATTCCCACATGCCCAACACTGATTTTTGGATTCCTTACTGGTGACACTGGTGTCGGTGGTATCAACAGAGTGAGATGAAGCGCAGGACAGTACAGGACAGGACGGTGTGCTTGCAGCTAGGGCTGGGGATCAATTCAAATGTCAAGAATCGATTCGATTCCGATTCTTAATATTCAGAATCGATATCAAGATTCGATCCGATTCGATATTGATTTGGCTTAGTGTTATTTAAAATGTTTTTTGAGCTGTTGCCTGAATTATATGACTGTAAAATAACTAGTGAAATAATAATTTCACAATAATTATTGTGAAATAACTAAGAAATAAATAACTCAAACAGGCCTTTCAATATCCATTTAAAGTGCAAAAAAGAAAGAAATTGCAACAGTTCATGCAGTAAACAAATCATTCTATCTTATCTAATTTATTCTGTCACCACGCACACATATTGCCATGAAGCACCTGCATTTTTCAGAAGTGTCATGACAAACTGTGTGTCCGACTACTGGGATTAAAGTTCACCGGGCGAAAATGATAAAAAAAAAAACAAAAAGAAAAAGTTCTTTAGACATAAGAATCGATTTTTAGGAATTAATATGAGAATCGATTTAGAATCGGAAAATCGTTTTTTTTTCAACACAGGCCTACTTGCAGCAAAGACACGGGGTTGGCTGGCGGCGACACTAGTTCCTGCTAAATTGGAAGCTAACGGGGAACTAAGTGGCTAACCAGATGATTTGAGTGGTTTTATACTCGTGTGGTTTTATTAAACCTTCAAAGGCCTTAACAGATAATGTTTGTTTGATTGTTAAGCTCCTGACGCCTGTGTGCCGTAGCCGGGCCCTACATGAAATACAGCTCTGCCCCGAGTACATGTACGGAGTAAACAAAGGACAGCGGTGGAGTTATTTTCTCTTTATAAAGAGGCCGCACTGCCACCTGGTGTTTGAGCTTGTAATTACACAGCGACACAAACGATGACTAAAGCCTGAGTTATGGTTCTGCATCAAATCGACGCCAAGCCTACGCCATCACCGTGACGCTGTCGTGAACCTTCGGACTTCTCCGTCACTCCATTTCTCCGCGGTGCAGTACCCCCCGTGACCGCTAGTTTGCGATATTTTCCTGAATGGTTTATCCGACTTTTTCCAGTCACAGTGAATCAATTCAATTCAATTCAATTTTATTTATATAGCGTCTAATACAACAGATGTTGTCTCTAGACGCTTTCCAGAGACCCAGAACATGAACATAAACATAAACATACACCGAGCAGTTATTACATAAACAATGGCAGGTAAAAACTCCCCTAGTGGGAGAAAAACCTTAAGCCAAACAGTGGCAAGGAAAAACTCCCCTTTAGGAGGGAAGAAACCTTGAGCAGGACCTGGCTCATAAGGGGGGGCCCTCCTGCCGAAGGCCACACTGGGGGAGTCAGGGACGTCAGCAGCACACAGCAGGCAGGTGGAAGCAGCAGCGGGATGACCAGATGCAGGCAGGCGGAAGCCGCCTGCAAGAATCAAAGAGATAAGGACAACTATTGTGCAAAAAACCAAAACAAAAAAATCACACATACACGAAGAAAAGAGCGCTGAAAGTTCACAACTGCTTCAAACTGGAAATGTGTTGCTACCAAGCGAACCAATCACAGCCCTCTCGTCTGCGTTTGGTCTGCGTCGCCTCCACGCATAGTTACAATTTTTGGGAGGTGCAGGTCAGTGACGGCGTCAGTGACGGCGTGTGGTCTGCGTCGACGCGTACCCTACGGCGTAGGCACGGCATCGTTTTGACGCAGAACAATAACTCAGGGTTAACGAGTATAAATGTCAACCACAATGTAGGTCCTGTGTTCTGCTATGGAGATTCTTAAATCAGACATAAGGATGCATTTATATTCTACTGTGGACGTGAACAAGTCCGAGCTTCATGGATGTCATATTTTTTGTCAGACTGGACAGCAGCCGGATCTGTGAGACTTGTGATCATACAGGATAACGGCCCACATGTGTTTTTCCCCAGCTCCTGTTCCAGTACCCAGTGAGCCAGTCGCAGCCAGCTCCGTTTTACGTGGGAGGGCCCATGGGGGGGATGGACAGTATGGCAGTAAGTGAGCCCAGCCAGCAGGCTCCCCCCCAAGCACCAATGACCCCCGCCCCGCCTCCCCCGGCCTCCTCCTGCCCCGCAGGGCCCTCTCCTTCCTCCCAGGGATCCGAGACCTCCTTTGACTGTACGCACTGTGGCAAATCCTTACGCTCCAGGAAGAACTACAGCAAGCACATGTTCATTCACTCTGGTAAGTGTCCCTTCACGTAGCCGCTAACCCAAAGGCGGGAGAGTCCGGGGATTCAGAACTAGAGCTGGACTGGGACAGAAAAACCAGCCCTGGCTGGTTTTTCTGTCCCAGTCAGTGTTGAACACCATCCACCACCCCACCCCACCACAGTCCCTTTAAATACACCGTCCAGGCTGCAGCGGCGCCAGGGACAGTACCAGTGTACTCACTTGTTGTGTAAAAACTACAACAAAGAACAAGCTGAACACAGAACAACACATTAGCATATCATATCAGGAAAGTTTTATAGTGAGTGCTTTTCTAGGTGTGTTGAATGATGATGTGGAACTTTTTTGAAACATCTACATATAATTAAAAAAGGGAGTTAACTCGTGAGGGTTCATAAATCTATGCTCCCTGCTGAGAGGAGAGGAAGCCTCGTCCAACATTCAGTGCTGCCAGACTCTCAGTCGGCAACAGTTGTATCCCGACCAGTATGCAGCTTCAAACTAAAAAACAAAGGAGAACCCGGCTCCACCGCGTTAAAATGTGTCAGTTCTGAGGTCCAGAATACGGCTGCGACTAACCCCTGTTCTGATAGTCGATTAGTCAGCGATTAGTCAACTAATTGAATTATGAATCTCATAATTATTACATGGCTCTAATTTAGCTCTCAGCTTTTTAATTTTACATGAGGTTGTTTAAATGATGTGCTGATTAAAAATAAAAAGGAAAGAAGGACACTTGTCCAGAAATCGCCCATCGCCACGGCGCTGTGCTCTATTGCATGTGTACTTTTGGCAGAGATAGGAAGGAAGGAAGATGCCTCACTCTGTCCAAGAACAGATGTGGTGACAACAGCGGCTTAAAGGGGACCTATTATGGCATCTAATACCTATTTTAAACAGGCCTTGAATGTCTTAAAAACAAGCTTTTGATTGTTTTTGCTAAATAAACTAGAAATTCAGCCTCTGAGCCATGTCTTTATCTTCCCATTCTCTAACCTCATTATCTATGCGGGATTCTGAGTGGGCGGGGCTATGATAATGAGGCTCTGTGCTGATTGGCTGCCTGAATAACGTGATACACCGCTACGATAAAATGGTGGAAGCTCCGGCCGGTGGAGTTAGTTGTGGGTGTGGTTTCACACATCGGAGGACAACCGATGTAAATCACATTTTGGTTACGTAACGGCGGGAGCAGAATCTTATTGGCTCGTAGATCCACATCACACTGGACGGCTCATCCGGGCGGCTGTACAGACACTGCAGAATCTGGTTACTTTCCTCCTTCTCTGAGTTGGCAGGCTGAGGGGAGACCACTTTATATATGTTAAAGCAAGAAAAAACCTGGTTTTCATAATAGGTCCCCTTTAATGTTATTGGTATATGCAATTGTCAGCAGAGATGGGAAGGAAGATGATGCCTCACTCTGTTGAAATATTAATTTTGCTGACAATAGTCGACAATTAGATTCGTTGGCAACTTTTTTTTATTAACGATTTTTGTCAACGTCGACGACTAATCGTTGCACCCCATGTCCAGAACGGGCTGCGATCCAGTTTCTGTACTCGGGTTCAGGTTGTAATTGCTGCTGAAGAGCATGAATTAAATGTGCAGAGGGCTGAGCGGCCCAGGTTTGTCTGTGTCCATGGAGATGGTGACTATAAGAAAAGTGGACAACCGGGGTTGTTTTAATCACTAAACGTCTGAGTGGGAATAAATGTAACCAGAAACTAAAATGACCTCCTACTTATGATGGAAAACGCATTTTACATACAAGAAATGCATATTCCATTTACAGGAAATAAAATGTATCTAAAGATTTAAAGCTGAGGTTGATGTAGGAGGATGTAAAGGAGGGAGGTTCTGCTTCAGCTGTCTAGAAGTGGCCGCCGCCTGTCATGAAGGACAAAGCCATGCTGTCTTTGTGTAATGTGGCTTTTTTAAAAGCTAAAGCCTCGGACAGAAGTGAGGGGTATCATTTACCAGACGTTCTTCTTTACTTGTTGTGTTCCCGTGAAGTGGGTACTTATCATTTGACAAGTCATGTGATGGACTGCCAACTTCAGGGAAGAGAAAGACATGTTTATATTGGAGAGCAGTTGAGAGGACAAATAACAGCCACATCATCACTGCTAATGACACACGAGGAAAATGGACAAAATCATTTCACTTTCAGTTCATCCCCTTCATCTTCACGGTCGTGGTAAAGTCTTAAAGAAAACAATCAAAAGCTTGTTTTTTCTACATAAATCAGAAATTCAGCCTGTGGGCCATGTCTCTAGTTTTACCATTTCTAACCTAATTTTCTTTGAGGGATTCTGAGGGGCGGGGCTATGATAATGAGGCTCTGTGCTGATTGGCTGCCTGAATGACGTGTAGCAGGGGAGGGAACAAAGCCTCTCCGGCAGAAGAGCAGCGGCTCCGTACACAAACCGTGTCCCATGCGAGCGAGTTTCGAAAAAAATAAATTCCATTGCTTTATTTTTTTTGTATTGGACTGTCCTAACTGGCCGTGAGTTTAACAGTTTCAGTGTGGACAGAGAGAGTTTAATGGTTTCAGTGTGGACAGAGAGAGTTTAACGGTTTCAGTGTGGACAGAGAGAGTTTAACGGTTTCAGTCTGGACAGAGAGAGTTTAACGGTTTCAGTGTGGACAGAGAGCGTCCGATGTCACGCAGCTCGACACGATAGTCGGACGCTTGCATGCAGTTACACGGTGGAAACGGATCTTAAAGCCTGAATTACGGTTCTGCGTTAAATCGACACGTACCCTACGCCGTAGGCTCTGCGTTGGTGCAACGCAGAACCATAAATCAGCCTTTAGTTCCCTGAAGAGGGAACGGGTCACCTCGTCTTCACACTAATTCACACAGGAAGATTTAATTGAATTCTAAACAGGGACGCCACAGTTATTTACTCCGATTCCTCATCATTTAATTTCTTATGTTACAAGACATATGAATCATGTTAACTGTAAAGAAACCACAACACTGAATGTTCACAAATGACAACTTTATTGTTAAAAAAATAAAAGAACATAAGTTGTATATAAATAACATGTATGCACTATTGCTGGCTCAAGGAAGGACCGTGCGTCTTCTGAAGGTGTCGTTGAAGCTTCAGGTGCTTGGAAGATCTGAAACCATGAACAGAAGAAAAATGTATTACGGTACTAATAGAGCTACGGTGTTCCCTAACACTCCGTTAGGGAACACCAGAGCACCGGAGCTACTCACCGGTCCGGTCCGGTCCGGTGAGTAGCTCCGGTGTTACCTAACGAGTGAGTGGCTCCGTTAGGGAACACCAGAGCACCGGAGCTGCTCACCAGTCCGGTCCGTGAGCAGCTCCGGTGTTACCTAACGAGTGACTGGCTCCGTTAGGGAACACCAGAGCACCGGAGCTGCTCACCAGTCCGGTCCGGTCCGGTGAGTAGCTCCGGTGTTACCTAACGAGTGAGTGGCTCCGTTAGGGAACACCAGAGCACCGGAGCTGCTCACCAGTCCGGTCCGTGAGCAGCTCCGGTGCTCCGGAGCTAAGCTAAATACTTAGCCCATACAAAGATCATACTTGTAGACAAATATAAATAACATAAAAAAAATAACGTCACTTACCGCTGCCTCGTGTGCAGTTGCCGGGTCCGTACTGTGGGAACTGATCCTTTTTATGAGGGTAGATGTCGATGCAAAAACTGTCCATCGTTGTTCAAACAGCCACCGCTTCCAAACAATGGCAGACGCTCCGGCCGGCGGAGCTGGTTGTGGGCGTGGTTTCAGCAGCGGAGGAGACCTATGGAAATCTGCTCCCGTCGTTACGTAACGACGGGAGCAGATTCTGAACGGCTCGTAGAAGTCACGTGACACTGGAAGATTCAGCCGGGCGGGGTGAACAGACCCTGCAGAATTTGGTTGCTTTCTTATTTTCTGTGTTTTCATAATAGGTCCCCTTTAAATCCTAAAACATTTAAACCATGTGCTTCTAACTAAGGATTTGTTTTAAGAAGTTTTCCCAATTTAAAGGTTTCCTGGAAAGCTTCACCCTTCATTGTGAATGAATGCTTTTGCCCTGGCTTTTATCTGCATTTTATTTATTTATTTTTATTGTGCCTCTTAATGTGTTGATGTGACGTTGAAAACTCACCCGTGAGAAGGGGTTGTTATACATTTACAGCAGTTCTGATCTGAATCGGCTAGCGAGCAGCTTGTGTTACCCAGGACAGGTTTACAGGCTGTTTGGTCCTCTACTTATATTATCATCATTATTATTATATAGTTGAAGTTCTGCTATCACCACCACAAACGTGTATTTGCCGATACCCAGTCCTGATCCGATACCCAGTCCTGATCCGATACCCAGTCCTGATCCGATACCCAGTCCTGATCCCATACCCAGTCCTGATCCCATACCCAGTCCTGATCCCATACCCAGTCCTGATCCCATACCCAGTCCTGATCCCATACCCAGTCCTGATCCCATACCCAGTCCTGATCCCATACCCAGTCCTGATCCCATACCCAGTCCTGATCCCATACCCAGTCCTGATCCCATACCCAGTCCTGATCCGATACCCAGTCCTGATCCGATACAGAGTCCTGATCCGATACCCAGTCCCGATCCGATACCCAGTCCTGATCCGATACCCAGTCCTGATCCGATACCCAGTCCCGATCCGATACCCATTCCCGATCCGATACCCAGTCCCGATCCGATACCCAGTCCCGATCCGATACCCAGTCCCGATCCGATACCCAGTCCCGATCCGATACCCAGTCCCGATCCGATACCCAGTCCTGATCCGATACCCAGTCCCGATCCGATACCCAGTCCTGATCCGATACTTTCGTAACACAATCAACAATCAAGTGATACTATTAACTAGTAAAATAGTGCAAATTTAAACATAAATTTGACTTAAATAAAAACAGCCGCTCAACTAAAATACCCAGCAAGCATGTAAATAAATAAGCAAATAAAAGTGTCTAAGTAAGGCAGTAATGTGCTTTTTAGACTGAACTCTTACTTCTTACTGTCCTTTTCTAAGTTTGAAGTCACCTAGCATCTTCCTTGCGGTTGGTCTTCAGCAGGAGGTCCCCCTTATGATCCAGGTCCTGGTCCAGGTTTCTACCCCCTTATGATCCAGGTCCTGGTCCAGGTTTCTACCCCCTTATGATCCAGGTCCTGGTCCAGGTTTCTCCTTATGATCCAGGTCCTGGTCCAGGTTTCTACCCCCTTATGATCCAGGTCCTGGTCCAGGTTTCTACCCCCTTATGATCCAGGTCCTGGTCCAGGTTTCTACCCCCTTATGATCCAGGTCCTGGTCCAGGTTTCTACCCCCCTTATGATCCAGGTCCTGGTCCAGGTTTATTCCCCCCTTATGATCCAGGTCCTGGTCCAGGTTTATTCCCCCCTTATGATCCAGGTCCTGGTCCAGGTTTCTACCCCCTTATGATCCAGGTCCTGGTCCAGGTTTCTTCCTCCTAAAGGAGAGTTTTTCTTGCCACTGTTTGTTTTAAGGTTTTTCTCCCACTAGGGGAGTTTCTACCTGCCAGTGTTTATGTAATAATTGCTCGAGGGTTTATGTTCTGGGTCTCTGGAAAGATCCTAGAGACAACTTTTGTTGTATTAGACGCTATACAAATAAAATTGAATTGAATTAGACACAAAGTCAGCAAGAATACGCAGAAGCGCCTGCAGCGTTTCTATGAGCGCTCAGCTGAGGAAGACAGGGACGCTTCGTTGGGGTTTCAGTCACCGTTGTAACATAACTTTTATTTATTTACCTCTGCTGTAACACGGCTGAGCGCATGTGCAGATCAGCACAAACAAACAACTTTATATAACTCACTTTACGTGACACGGCCCACACCGCGCACCCCCACCTCACCCACAGCTTTCTCCATATTAGCAGCGTTGTCGCACAAACATACGTGGACCTGTTACTTGCTGATACACCGGTTGTTTAACCTTTTTGCCATCATCTGTTTGATGCTCTGATCAAAATAATGAGAATAAAATACATATCCGATCCCTGATCGGGATGCAACGCCTGATTTCGATCAAGTCTGAAACAAGGTGATCGGATCAGGACATCCCTAATAACCTGGCCATGTCTTGCTCTGTACACCTGAAGATACAGACCTGTCTTACCTCAACTACAGCAACAAGAATTAAAAGGAAATGTTCCTTCATTTAAGGTAAATCAGGGGATGGTCACTGATAGGCCACTGGCACTCAGACGTGTGCTCAAATGCCAGTGTGGGGATTACTCAGAGACGCTCACAAATGTACTGTGGAATGGAGCCCTGACAGTAAAGCCTGGGTTCCATCGGTGCAGCTGCTTATTCATCTGAGCATCTGAAGCGAAGCAAACACCTGAGTGGGAGAAGTGTGTCATGCAGACGACTTTCCTTTGTAAAGTTCATCTCCAGTCCGCAGCAGCAGAGCTAATGTATTCCAGCATCTCAAAGGAGTGATACTGGAGTGGATCTCACTGCGAGCTGCACCAAACAGCAACACCCTTAAAACAGCCACGCAACACTTGTAGCATCATATTCCCCGTCTCCCGTATGATAAGACGTCAGCGATGCGGCGGTGATTCACAGCACTAAAAATACAGACTCCATCTACGGTCAGGAGCCTGGATTCATCCTCACGCTGAATCCAGTCGCCCCACACGCAATACTGCTTATTTTAACAACCTTATTTCTGGTTTATGTGTGCTTATTAATATGCTTTTTATTTATTGTACCATAAATTAAGTCCTCCAATTAAGATTGCACTTTATTTTTGAATGTATTCAACATTTAGTTGATCATGTTATTGTTAAAACTTTAGTGTTTTTTGTTTGTTTTGTTTAGTTAAATAGAAACTCAGGGGTGGTATTTAAAAAAAAAAGTGGGCCTATTTTAAGAACATATCCCCCTTCTGACCTGCTGCCTATTAATAGTGGCTCCTAGATGTTAAGGAGGAGTAAAAAATTTTGATTTGATTTGAAAATTTTATTTTGAACATGCATGATAAAAAACCAAATATATATATATATATGTATATATATACACACACACACACACACACACACACACACACACACACACACACACACACACACACACACACACACACACACACACACACACACACACACACACACACACACACACACACACACACACACACACACACACACACAGTGATATAATACTCAATTATATGTGTATATATAAATATAGCCAAAATCAAGGCAAACAAAACAAACGCCCAGCATTTATTTGTGCTACTATGTATGTATGTACTAATAGAAGTAATTATAATGCATAGTATTACATTATCATTACTTTACTATAATACTACAATATAATAGAGAAAAAGACAGCAATGGTATAACAATATACTTGAATAACTATATAAGAGTAGATATGCTATATATACACTGGTTCATATATTTACCTCCAATTATATACATAAAAATGACTATAAATCTATATATCGACATATCTACATATAACTATAAATCAATATATATTAATAGAGATATAGATACAAAAATACTGTACGTATAATACAACTCAATATATCCATTTACATACCTACATATAACATATCTATATCCATAATATACATCTATATATCTACGTTAGGGCTGGGAATCGATTCAAATGTCAAGAATCGATTCGATTTCATTTCTTAAGATTCAGAATCGATTATCAAAATTTTATTCGATTCGATTTGATTCCGATATTGATTTGGGTTAGTGTTATTAAAACTGTTTTTGGAGCTGTTGCATGAATGATATGACTGTAGTTCTGCAACATATTAATACTAGTATTATATTGAGATTAAACAGCAAGTATTGCAGCTAATGATGCTGTATGGACCAATCAGCTCCCAGAATGCTGATAGAACTGCTTTCAGAAACATCGTGGGGCAGAATTACCAAACAGATCCAGGGAGGAAACAGAGACGGATGAAATCAGTTTTATTTTTTCCCACATTCCGTTTTTATTTGTTCCATTTTCGGTCTATTTTGGTTTTTAATTTTTGAGCATTTGGTTTTTAGCATTTTTTGCAAATGTAACCCCAAGACAGTATATAAAGTAATGAAATATAGTCAATTTATGCAATTATAACCTAACACTTTAATGTTTTCATACCTTTAAACATATTTAAAGGCAAAAACATGGCACCAGTTTTTCTCGTGTCCAACAAAACATTCCTTTTTTAGGGATAAACAAAAAAATAACCAAAAGTTGTAATGTAATGATGAAAAAAAAAAACATAAATAAATTAAAGGAAAAAAAAAATCGATCTTTAGACATATGAATCGATTTTTAGGAATTAATATGAGAATCGATTTAGAATTGGGAAATCGATTTTTTCAACACAGGCCTAATCTACATATATTAATAAATGTACATCAGCATCTGTCTATGCTGAAATCAAATCCTTATGTCGCGTGACTTGACAGAAATGTCCTGTGTGGTTGATTTCAGTGTTGTGTGTAGTTTCTGTCTCCAACATTCTCCCTGTGTCTCCTCTCCTGCCCTCCAGGCCAGAAACCTCACCAGTGCTCCATCTGCTGGCGCTCCTTCTCCCTGCGGGACTACCTCCTCAAGCACATGGTGGTGCACACCGGCGTCAGGGCCTTCCAGTGCACCATGTGCGGCAAGCGCTTCACCCAGAAGAGCTCGCTCAACGTGCACATGCGCACCCACCGTGCCGAGCGCACCTTCCAGTGCAACGTGTGCCACCGGGCCTTCACCCACCGCACTTTGCTGGAGCGCCACGCCCTGCAGCACGCCCACCACGCCCCCCACCCCCCGGGCCCGGGCCAGGGCCAGGGGCGCGGAGCCGACATGACCTCACCCAGCAAGCACAGTCCCCCGGCCATGGGGGGGCCCTCAGGTATGGCTGGCACCGCCAGCATGGTGGGCAACATGGCTAACATGCCCAGCCATGGAGCTTCCTCCACCTAACCATGTAAGGGAAGAGCAGGGGCCACGGGGGGAGGCTACGAGCCCCGGGGAGGAGGCTACGAGCCCCGCCCTTTAACCAACACTTACCTGGCCCCTAACAGCCTTGGTTATCTTTTATTTTGAAGTGGGAAGAATGTTAGCAGGCTTCGGTCTTTTTGTTTTAGCTTGACACCAACTTTAGTCAGGGTTCCTGCACAGGGCCTGAAGGCCTTTTACGTTTCTACAAATGAATTTTACAAACTTCCTTGGAAGTCTTTTTGGCTGAAAAAAAAACAAAGAAAGAGAGTTCCCTTTTCCAGAAACGTATGTCAGTAGTTGTATCCCTGCTTTAGTTCCCTGTATCGTAACATTTGCTGCTGGGACAACTGCCGGGGTTAAGCACGCGTAGCGATGAACAGCCATCTTTAAACGCGTGGAAATGCTTTCGATGTAAAACGGTGTAGGAACCCTGTTGAAGAAAGACCAGCGCGTCACCAAAGAGGAGAGGAGAGCAGAGCAGGGTTGGGAGCGGTGGAGGAGGAGGCTTCTTCTTTTATTTTTAAGTATGGGTGAGGGTGGGGTCGGTAGATGCCTGGGGTTACAGGATGGTGCAAGTAAGGGAATTAAAGCATATAAGTTTGGTCACAGGGTTCTGTTCACCTTCATTTCATTTAATTCATGGGAAGTCAAATTATTTGGAGTCAAAGGTTCATATTCATGAAGCGAACCTCATGTATTTGGTAACTTATCTTTAGATAAACTTTAATTTTATCCTTCCAGTTTCACTTTTTGGTTCATCGTAGAATCCTAAAGTCTTGTGTCAGAATAAGAGAAACTAGCGTTATCAAGCCATGGCAGCTAGTCCTGTTAATCACATGAAAGGGCTGTTACAGTGTGAACACATCACAATCATGTTCTCCCCAGTACGTCTGAAGGTTTATCACAAGCTGATAGTAAATTGTTCATTGCGGACAATTGGTTGAGTTGAGATAGTTTACGTAGATCCAGTTTGTGTAGATATGCAGGTCATATTACGGTACCACAACTACTTACCTCCAGCTGCCTGGCTCCCGCTGGGTCCACATTCCACTTTGCTGCTCATTTTAAAGCATTTTTGGCGCTGATGACGCAATCCCACATCCCTCCGCATCGGGCCGTCGCCTCGGCTAAAGGAGCATCATCATCATCATCACACAATCTGCACATACTGTTCTCAGTCTGACCCGAGATTCAGCTGCTCCCAGTCGTAGAGGGAGCAGTAATCGTACATGACGGCAGAAACCGTGCGGCATGTCGGTGGAGGAGGAATGCTGTTTACGTTTTTGCAGCCATCTTGGTAGTCTTGACTAGTTGCTCTTGGAAACCCTCGTATCAGTCACGGCACAAAGCCTGTCTCCAGCCTTTTGCAATTGGTTTGGTACGTTTTGTACCAGTGGAATCGGCTGTGAATGGGAAGGGTACCAGACCAATTTCTTAAGACCGACTAAACACAGGTGGCACAGTCAGATTATTTGACAAGAAACAAATGTACAATTAAGCATTCTTTTGAGTTTTAAATTAATTATTTAGATACTTGGGTTGAAAAAAATCAATAAAGGACTCCCCTGAAGTGATTGGATTGAAAGTGAATAGAATCCAGTTCTGTTGAGGAGCAGAGTGACACAAAAGGTTTATGGTTTCATAAGCTAATGAGAGAGGAAGATAGAACAGAGTTAGACTATTATAAAGCAGGGAGGGTGGGGGTGGGGGTGGGGGTGGGACGGGTGGGGGTGGGGGTGGGGGTCGGGGTTGTGCACAGCGAAGTGAATGAAATTCACCATCATCTCTCGGAATACTTTGTAACATTTCCCACAGGCGCCACCAGTCGGCCCAGGATCATATACCTCGAACCGAGACGAGCCCCCGCGGCTCAGAGGGACACTATTTTCTCATTTGAACTGTTTGGAAAATATTTCAGCATGTTTTACACAACACACACACCAACAATTACCTCGGTGGTCCAAAGACAGGCATTATGCTTCACATCTTTTAACCTACATCAAACGAAGAAACAGTGAAAATTAAAGCAGAGACGGATCCATTTACCTTTTCTTTTTGTTTTCTATAAAAGGCTTGCTCAAGTTCTTCTATGTAAAATTCCTGTTTATCACTATAACGCTCAGTTTGCTATTTGTTGCTCATGTGATTCTTTAATGCAGAAATAATGCAGAAAATGAAAAAAAATAAAATAAAAAAATGAAATGAAAGAGCCATTCAGAGGAAGTCAATGTGGACGACTAACCAGGACAAATCAGTGACTATTGTCAGGATTCTTATTGAGTGTTTGGCTGTGTTTGTTTTTATGGGCTTAATAGTAAATGGGAAGTGTTTGTTGCTTAAAAAAATAATAGTAATAAAAGTTTTTTGTCACAGCACTATGAAAAAAAAAAAAAAAACTTCTTTTTTTTTTATGTTTTAGTGAAACTAAATGAATCAAGTAAATGTACAATCACCCCGGAAGTTTCAACAAAGCTAACCTTGTGATAATGACAGTTATCACATTAATATTTATTACAATTTGATCTCTATGCACAATTACGTTTGCACATTATTTAGACCTAGTCATAGTTGTCCCCTAAATTATTTGGCCTGCGGTTGTTCATATTTTCTTTTCTTTTTAAAAAAAAACACCTTAAAGGTGATTTTTTATTTTTTTTTTTCTGTTTAGTTTTTCTGTTTAGTTTTTTTTTTAAGAGCAAATATGTCCCGCTCTTTTCCCATTTTTCTCTGTGTTTGCATTATATGATACTCAGTAAATTACTTAAGCTTTGTAAGAGCCTTCTAATTGCCAGATTTCCATGTGGATCTCTTTAACAAATGACCCATTTTGAGAATGAGAACTGCGAGTTGATAAAAAAAATAATAATAAAAAAAAAAAGATTTTAATCAAGATATTCATTTTAAAGAGTGAATCCAACCAAGATGTGGATTGAGTTTATCTCTGCTTGGACTTCACTTTAAATGTTGACATGAAATGTCCCACTTCAATGTGGAAAATACTGCTTATTTCCAGTCCTGGCAGCGCGGGGTCATTGGCTCCTGATCATTGCAAAGTCAATTGCAGATTCAGCAGTTTGTTTCTCCAGCGTTGTGGATTGAAAAGAAAAATAGATTCAAAAGAGAAGTTTTAAGAGGAGCCGGACTGAAACGTTTAAAACTCGCTGTCGGTTATAAGCTATATATAAATCTTAAGGCCAAATCTTTGGTGCTTTTTGTTGTTTCCTCTATTTTTTTTTATTTTTTTTTTAAAGAAACATTTACCTCATTTGCCGGTTGCCAGGGCTCGCTGCGGTCAGGGTTTGGTAAATAAGCAGTGTTGAGCTGTTTCAGAGATTTGATCTATCCTCAGCAGTGGGTGTGGTTCTGTTGCATTTGTCTGAGGTGGACCCGTGTACAGTACTGTAATATGTGTGCTTTAAGCCATGTCTGCGCATCGTAACGTACTGTGTTATGCCTTTTATTTCTGGTTTTGTTTGTTTGTTCTATTTTTTTTTTGAGAGGGATGATAATTGTTTTTCTACATTAATATTTCTTCAACAGAGGCTAAATATGTCAGAAGTAAAAATCATTTTATAAAAAAAAATTAATAATTTGTCATCATAAAGCTACATCTTTTATGTATTGAAAAAAAAACCCTAAAGGCATGATTTTAACTTTTTCTGAGAACTTAGATGTTGTACTCTATGAATTAATTGAATTTGAGAAATGAGTGATTTCAAAGATTTCTTTCTCCAAATAAAAGCTCTTCTGTGGCTCCAGGCCAGCTGTTCGCCCTCCGTCTGGTTTTTTTCAACCAACCTTAAATTTGCTAGATATTTGAAATGTGTGAATATTACCTTTTACATATATTCTGTATACACACCTTTTAAAGTTTGGGTCCCACATTTGACTGTAAAGTGCTTTGTTGTTGTCCTGATGGCATCACCACTGGTCCTTCACAGATCCGAGAGCGAGCCAATAAACCGTGTTTAGGTTTCATCAAACATGGCCCTGTGCATTATGGTCAAATGCACTGAAAAAAATAAATCTAAGCACATGTAAATATAACATATTTAAATCTGTGATATTAACAATTAAAAATGAAGTTTGTTGCTTTACATGAATACATCTAGTTTTGAACTTAATCTGCATTTGTTCAAAAACAAGACATTGTGTATTTTTTCCTTAACCAGCAGCATTTCTGTAATCCCAGGTAATCTTTTCATTTACACACAAACAACAAGCAATGATCTTGTTGTATTTACCTTTCCTTTAACAATTTTAATCTATTGGGCAGATTGACCAACGTTTAGATGAAACATGCTTTATTTGTTTATGTATTTGTTTGTATTTTATTTGTTTATGGTCGGGCGGTCACGTCGATGTAACGGCTCGCCCTGCTAAAAAGGCTAAAAAAAGAAAGCCAAAGTGCGATTCTGCGGCGCAGGTTGTCCCCTACTGGGGATCTACCGGGATGGAGGCGTCTCCATCCCGGTGAGGGCGGAGAGCGCCGGTGCGGGTGGCGGTGCGCTGCGGTGCGCTGCGGTGCTGTACAGGCTCAGGAGCCACGGCTAGCCTATGCCGTAGGGTACGCGGCGACGCGCACCATTCTGCGTTGGTGTAACGCGGAACCATAAATCAGCTTTCAGTGTGTGCTCTGTCTGCTGTTCTGAACTTCTCTGTTGTCTCATTTTGCTGGGACATCGGGTCCCTCCGCCAAGACACAACTTTTGCGGTATGCGTTCATTGTTCATTGTGATATTTTTTTATATTTATAAAAAAAAAATAAAAAAAATAAAGGATCCCTATAACTTTGATTGGGTGGGCACAGCCCACCCCTGCCCCCCCCTAAAACCGGTTTCACTTACAGGTGAATGAGACATGGGGTAGTTTTGTTGAAAATGTGCTGTCCAAAATGTCCTGGAAAACTCGACTCCTGCAAATGCGCGTTCCCCAAAGTTTGTGGGGGCGTGGCTTTGGACGGAGCGCTGACGGGAGGGGGAGGAGGGGGTGGGGCTTAGAGGAGGTGCCACTTTCAAATCTTGCTAGCTCTCCAACATCACAGACTATAAGGTCTGCTCAATGCAGATGTCACACCAGGTGCCAGACCAATCGTGGCTGGAATACCGGACAACATGGTTCCCATGGGCAGTGAAACGTTCAATGGTCTCTTTGTAACCAGGCAAAGTTTCCAGTTCCTTCATCAGTTGACAGTACAGCCGTGCACCTTTGGCATAGGCTACTGATGATGGCCTGCAGCTGCAAAGATGTCCAGCATCCAGGTAAAAGCAGTATATTATGTCCATCCATGATCAACAAAGAAAAGGGATGCAAATGGATCCAGCATGTTTGGTCCTAATGTTAACTCAAAACGTCCTCACGTTGAATGCAAAAACAACTACAGCAACCATCACTAAACACTGACTTGGCCTATTCATCATGTCAAACAATACAATCAAACAAGGGGACATACATAAAACATCCATAAAATAGATTTAGCAGCATTTAAAAGCAGTATGGATTGTATTTAAAGTGACTTGAGCAAAAAATGCATATTACAATGATGAAATACCAGCGATGGTAATATTATGGTACTGAGAGGATCCAAGTTGTGACATACAAAGTGCGTGTTGCATTGCACATTGCCCTCGTACGTACGAATTAAAACAGATAATTAACATAAAGACAAATTACACCAGTTTAAGCTGGTTGTGATAACAGTGTTGTTCCTCCTATAGCCAGGATTTAAATGTTTGGTGAAAGTGGTCAGAGGGGGAAGTTCACGTATCGTGCTTGTTGCATTTCAGGTGTGAGAGATACGAACCGGAAAAGTGTCTTGACTAAAAGCACTTTTTCTAAAAGGAACTATCCAGTCAACTCTAACTCCAGCTCTGGTTCGTCTGTTTGAATTTCTTTTCACAGATTCTTGTACTGGGGTGGAGCCTGGCCATGAAACATTTTAGAGATCAAAATAGCGGCATTATATTTTACAATGTTGTCCCAGTTTAAGCGCTCATGCTTTTTTAATATCTGACAGTGATGGTATGTTTTGGGGTTTTTTATCCAATACTTTCAGGGCTTGTTTGTAGACTATTTCAATGTGTGCTGATGGGAGTTGTAGTTTTACTAGAGCTCTGTGTGGTCGGATCTTTAGGGGGCCTTGCTGGGAGCTCCACTCCTGGGAGGACTGATCGTTCTTTTGAACTGTTTTCCACTTGTAAATGCTGTTTGTCTCTTTAAAACAATTGACTCCAGATTGTTTGGAGATGGCTCTATAACCTTTCCCAGATTGATGGGCAGCAACAGTTCTTTAAAGTCTTTGCTCCTTGGCCTTGTGTTACCACACACTTAAACTCCACAGCAGCAGCTGCCAGCTCATCTGCTCTTACTGATGTGCTTACATCTGCTGACCTGGCCGTGTCTCACCGGCTATAACAGCCGTGGAAGAAACTTAGCTGGAATACATTACTTCTGGCTTTTGACTTAGTTTTATTTCATTAAATAGAGGGTACGCATTGGACCAGCCCACTGGACCAGCCCCCTTACTCACACTGAGTGGCAAAAACAGCTGAAACTAGTGGAGAAGACGGGATAACAGCTGATTGTGGGCTTAAATTAAAGCAGTTGGACTTGACAGTGACCCGTACAGTTACCCCAAGAACCAGTGGTCCATGGACATTAATATTTGGTACAGTTACCCCAAGAACCAGTGGTCCATGGACATTAATATTTGGTACAGTTACCAAGAACCAGTGGTCCATGGACATTAATATTTGGTACAGTTACCAAGAACCAGTGGTCCATGGACATTAATATTTGGTACAGTTACCCCAAGAACCAGTGGTCCATGGACATTAATATTTGGTACAGTTACCAAGAACCAGTGGTCCATGGACATTAATATTTGGTACAGTTACCAAGAACCAGTGGTCCATGGACATTAATATTTGGTACAGTTACCAAGAACCAGTGGTCCATGGACATTAATATTTGGTACAGTTACCAAGAACCAGTGGTCCATGGACATTAATATTTGGTACAGTTACCAAGAACCAGTGGTCCATGGACATTAATATTTGGTACAGTTACCAAGAACCAGTGGTCCATGGACATTAATATTTGGTACAGTTACCAAGAACCAGTGGTCCATGGACATTAATATTTGGCCACGAATCCAGATTCCTGATATTTATATGTACTTAATTTCTACGCCGGGGAAATACACGAAGCAAAGCTTGAAGGCTTACAAAAGTCTTGACGCTTGGTCCGACTTCAAGGCAGGATTTGTTGGTGAAATTAAAGTGATGAGGACACCGAACTTTATGATTTGACCGTTTAACGTTAGCTACCCAAAAATCCAACATTATCTGATACAAAATGGGAACCACAAATCCACGTTTCGGTGCCTGGAATCCAGTTGTTTCTGTGAATTGCAGTGACCCATTTGTCTTTCGTAAGCTTATTTTCCAGCAGTCTGTAAACCGATAACTCCGATTTCTTGCTAAATCTGAGTACAGTTGATCACACAACAGCTCTTTCCCATTTTAGATGTTTTCCAGTTGCTCAAACTGAAAGTTTACGCTGACACTCAGTCTTTCTGACACTCAGTCTTTCTGACACTCAGTCTTTCTGTCACTCAGTCTTTCTGTCACTCAGTCTTTCTGACACTCAGTCTTTCTGACACTCAGTCTTTCTGACACTCAGTCTTTCTGTCACTCAGTCTTTCTGACACTCAGTCTTTCTGACACTCAGTCTTTCTGACACTCAGTCTTTCTGACACTCAGTCTTTCTGACTCTCAGTCTTTCTGACACTCAGTCTTTCTAACACTCAGTCTTTCTGACACTCAGTCTTTCTGACACTCAGTCTGCGTAACCGGCTGTGAAGTCACACCCGTGACGTCATGTGCATTCCCTCTATAATGTGGAATATATCACATTGTTTATAAGAACATATGTCTATTAAGTAGTAAGTAGTAATTTTAACAATGGTATCAACGTTGCAACCTTTTACTGCCACATTGACATAACAAGCAAACATAGCACAATATTTGAGTAATATCAAAAACTGAACAGATAGTAGTAAATGAGATATACCATCCCCCTTTATGGTCCTAATTAAAAGTCAACATATCATTCAGATACAATTTTTAAACTTCTTTTTTTTTTTTTCATTTTTAAAGCACCCTTTCCAAGCATGTCTATGTTGTTGTTGAGCCCCTTCTCTCCCGTCCTCTCTTCTGTCAGTGCTTTTCCAGCTACAATTACAGGATCATGTGAAGATGGGTACAGATAAAGATGTGGAAGTCGGATAAATGGGCGTATTGATGTAGACACTATGAAGTTTGATAGGCCTTAAATGAAGTAAGAACATTTTACTAGAGGATGGAGAAGGAATGTTGATTTAAAGGGGGCAGATTATTGAGACTTTGATGGAAGAATAATTATAAACTCAATCTTAAAGGAGCGATGTGTAATCTGAAGCTAATAATTAAATTCATATCCCACAAAAGAAAAGAGAAAACGCACAGTCCTTCCCAGGGCCGGACCGGGACAAAAAGTTCGCCGGGAGTGGTAATAATAATAAATAATAGTAATACATTTTATTTATAATGCACTTTACATTCCTGAGAATCTCAAAGTGCTACAGTTTGATAATTAAAAAGGAAACAGAAATAATAAAATCAAAATAAGAGATAAAAGGGATAAAAAGTCAAGACATGGGTAAAAAGAAAATAAAACAATTAAAAACAGTAACTAGGGAAAAAAACAACAGCATTGTTTAGTGGTAAAATGCTTTGCTAAAAAGAAAGGAAAGGTTTTTCCGTACACTCACTGAGGCCAGCCCGACTCACACTGCACACACATGCTCACACACATATGGGTGAGTAATCATCAAAAGCTCATTATTCTGTATCAAATTGATATTTAAATGCCATTAACACAAAACTTTAAGCCACCAGTCCAGTGCTGTTCTGTCCCCCGCTCATCAAAAGGTTCACTGCAACAATCACAACAAGGCTTCTGTATTCATGAATTAAATAACATTAAGTCTGTGCATTATTTCAATGCCAGATTACTATAGGAAATTTCACAGAAAATGATAAGATACTGTCCGACCTTGTGAATAGAAAAAACACAAGAAATATGGATACCCATCTTTTAATCAACCCTGCTGCTGATATGAAGCTGCTACTGATATAACAAGTAAATACAAATAAGCAATCTGTTTGGCTTTTGGTCTATAAAATGGTGAAAAATGTTGATCACTGTTCCCCAAAGCCCAAGAAAACGTCCTCAAATGTCTTATTTCGTACAAACCAACAGTCCACAATCCCAAGATATTCCAGTTACTGTCACAGACTAGGGAAACCAGAAAATATTCATATTTGAGGAGCTGCATTCTGAGAATTTGGACTCAAAATGATAAATTTTTCAATTTCAATTTTATTTATATAGCGTCTAATACAACAGAGTTGTCTCTAGACGCTTTCCAGAGACCCATACCCAGAACATGACCCCCGAGCAGTTATTACATAAACAATGGCAGGTAAGTCATTTATTGAAATAATTGGTGATTAATTCAATAGTAAATGAGTAATTGATTCAACAATTAATCGCTGCAGCACTATTCTATATTAACATTATAATCACATTTCATACATAATTCAAACTTAAACCAACAACTTGTTTTTCTACTACAGATTCCCTCGTACCTACCTCTCCTGAGCTACAACCAGGATGAGATGACCTGGAGGTGACCCCCATATAAGAGTCTATTCATTATATCTCCAAAATCAAATCAATAGGACTG
Source organism: Cololabis saira (assembly GCF_033807715.1). Classification (NCBI taxonomy): domain Eukaryota; kingdom Metazoa; phylum Chordata; class Actinopteri; order Beloniformes; family Belonidae; genus Cololabis; species Cololabis saira. The sequence goes on from NC_084587.1 coordinate 55,117,145, forward strand.
TCGCTAAATAATTGTATTGTGTTTATGTGTAACGGGCTACTGTGAATGTTACACACTCATTACTCGTTCTTGAAACAGATTCTTGTTGCTCTGCACCTGCTGCCACTTCATCTCTATTCCTACTGGACCGTCGTCCCTGAAGCTGCTGGATTAAATCCAGCTTTACAAACACACACAGGCACATAAATGGATCTGTGAACATGAACGTCAGACGTCAAACACATCTGGGTTCAGTTGTTGCCGGGGCCGGTGTGGGTGCTGAGGGTGTGGGTTCACTTCCTCATGTCAGCAGCACCCACACCCTGGTGGGGTTTGCAGAGGGCTTTCTGGGTGCCTGTTCCACCAAACCGGTTCAGGGCTGGTCCTGGACCAGTGCTGAGTTTGGAACCGGGCTTTCTGTTCCCACCGACAAAGAACTGGTTCTGGGCCAGAAAAACCAGTCCCAAGGCAGCACCAAGTCTTTGCTGGGCTAGAGGAAAGAACCGCTTACCGTATTTTCCGCACCATAGCCTAAGGCGCATCTAAAGCCTTTAATTTTCTCAAAAACCGGCAGTGCGCCTTATATATGATCATTACGGTCATTTCTGTTACTGTAGTCAGGGGGATTGTGGGTAATGTAGTCAGGGGGATTGTGGGTAATGTAGTTGGTGTCGCAGAAGAAACTGCGCTAAAAACAGCGTTTTCACAAAGGCCGGAATCGTCACCGATGTTGAAGAAAACAGCTGACTCTCCACAGCCGGGACCAGCGATGCTGCACTGGCCCAGCTGTTCATTCCCACATCCAAGAAGATTTCGGGGGATTCGGGGATGGGGAATGAACTGGAAAAGTTCCCCTCCACGTTTGTTTTGGGAGTGAACGAAGTTTTCAGAAAGCTGGTTTTTATTTTGTTAATAAAGTTTGACTTACGGTACTTTTCTTCTGTTTTTTTGTTTTGTTTTTTCTCATTCCCTGTAACTAGATATGTAACTCAACCCCAGCCACTATAGTACGGTATCTTGCCGTATAATCTGTACGCCTTATATATGAAGAGGGTTTTAAAACAGGGCATTTATTGAAGGTTTGCCTTATAATACGATGCACCTTATGGTGCGGAAAATACCGTACGTAAATGGAGGGGGCGAAGTTATTAAGACCAACGGCAATAGCGAGACTGCGAGACAGCAATATTTTCAAATAAGCGACAAATTAATATAGATGCAGCCAGAGCTGGTAGTAACGAGTTACATTTACTCCGTTACATTTACTTTAGTAAGTTTTGGGAAATGTTGTACTTTTAGGAGTAGTTTTGAATCACTATACTTTTTACTTTTACTTGAGTAGATTTGTGAAGAAGAAACTGTTCCTCTTCCTCCGCTACATTAGGCTACGTTGAGCTGTTACTTTTCTTTTATCCCTTTTATCCACGTACGCATCAATCTCATGACATCACTGGGTGATTCTTTGGGAAAAATGTTTGTTTTTACATGTTTTGTCACATTTACACAGACTCAAACACACACAGAGTTTCTATGAGTTCATGTTTGTTCTAGTTCTGCCTGGTTAAAAAAGAAAAGTACAAAGGCTGGACATTTGGTGCTACTTGTGCTTCATTTATTTTTTTATTCTGTTATTCATTTATTTTATTATTTATTAAAGTACTTGAATTTACTTTAAGATTATTTTAATTCAAGCTATTTTTTATTCATTTTCATTTACTTTATTATTTTATTGATTTAATTTACCTGAAGATGATTATTTTGTACTTTTGTCTGTTTGAATGGTTGTGTTAAAAAAATAAATCAGACGTTACTCAACAGTTACTCAGTACTTGAGTAGTTTTTTCACCAAGTACTTTTTTACTTTTACTCAAGTAATTATTTGGATGATACTTTTTACTTCTACTTGAGTCATATTATTCTGAAGTAACAGTACTTTTACTTGAGTACAGTTTTTGGCTCCTCTACCAGCTCTGGATGCAGCAAAGCAGCAGTGGTCTGAGGAGGAGACAACCTGTCTCTTCCTCAGACCACGGAGGAGCTACAAGGACCAAGTCCGTATTAGAGCAAATACCTTGTTGTTTCAATTTTTGCGCAAACGCAGCGACGTAACTGATGTTTGCAGCGACGTAGCTGACAGTATATATAAAAATATATTTAAAAAAAAATTACAATCACATAATTTACAGCAAAACAGTTTTAAGTTTGGGCTGATGTGAGGTTTAACAGTATAGCACCACTGCAACATTTAAAACAGAATGAAGTTTGGACGGGAGTTAGTACCAAGGTTAAGTGAACATATAAGTGAAAAAAATCAATGATACTGTATAGCCTACTCAGAAAAGTAAGTCTGGCCTAGATGAACATGCAAGGACAAGAGCGTGTTTGTAATAATAGTTTAAAAGAAGTACAGGGACCACAACAAATTGTCCCACAATTCCTCATGATTCTGATTCCTTTGCTGTGACTGCACCGACTCACTGCTGTCAATATCTTGAAGTGAGCCATTAACTCCAGCAGTTGGGTGAGTAAGTATCAAATAACAGGTTATTAAAAAGGGAAAACAGTGTACGGAAGGTTGGAAAGCAATATCACATTTCTGTTTATCCCCTTATTCCGAAACATTTGAAACGTTGTGTAAAATGGAAATAAAAACATTACCATGTTTTGCAAATCTTGTGATGTGTTGCTGCTGTCAACTTCAAAATGAGCTCATATTTAGCTCATATTTGCTATGAGATGGAAAATGTCTCAGTTTCAACATCAGATACGAAGTTGGGAATAAAATATGGTTTTAAGAGATAAACTAGTTTTTTCCTTGGCGTGGGACAGTGGGACAGTTTTACGTTAGCGTTTTGGCACCAAACAGGGAGCTAAGTTATCTGTTGTTTCGTAACAAAAGGTCCAGTAAATAACACCAGTCTGCATTTGCAAAGGTTCCAGCAGAAGAAGCTGAAGAAAAGCACGAGCTTCAAATGTCTCTTCGGAGGCGTGTTTTGAAATCAGTGTGTGCTGACCATTTATAACATTTATAATTTACACTTTTTCTGGCTAATAATCAGTTTTTCCTTCGCCACTAAGAACACGATGAAGCATGAGTTTCTTTTGACGATATTGTGGCTTTTTTAACCAAAGAATTTGGGAATTAGTTGAATTACATAAGGATTTGTCACATCCAGGTTCACTGCTCCATTTTTCTAACCTCCAATTCAGTTTTATAGCATTTTAACTATTTAATTTTGTATCCTTCCACTAATAACAAAATTCACAGGTCACAACTATGAATACCTGTTTGTTTGAATCTTATAGAGCAGGAATGCATTTTGTTCTGGTACTAGTTTAAAGTGTGAGCGAACAGAAATCATGTATTGTTTGGCAGCCTTTGGTGGTATCACTTCACTTTATTTTACTCCACTGTTTTAATAAGAAATAGTCACTTTTGTGCAGTTTTGACTTTCAAGAGCTAAGTTCGTGTACCATTTTATCCAGTAGGAAACCTAAATCCTGCCTCTTGTTGAAGGGTCATGGATATTGTTTGAGCTCCTGAAGGTCTGGCTGGTCGTGGCTGAACTCTGGCCAGGAGGCATCTGTTACTCAACAACATCTGTTCCTACAACTCTCTTTCTCCCGGCCGGCGAGCCCAGGGACACGCAGGCTCTCCCGAGGGTGGCCCTTTGTGTGCCCCATTGTCAATCGCATCATTGTCTGCTGAAGTCTGTTGCTCTAATGTTGCGTGGTTCTAAACCCCTCCAGAGGCCACTGGGCTGATGATTTACAGTCATTTGTGTCTTAACACAATTAGCATCTCGGTGGGGCAATTAAGAGAGAAAACTGATAGTAATTTAAAGAGGTGATTGTGAGGGACGTGCATACTGACAGATGTAAGGTTGGCTATCGCCATCTTCTTTTTTTTTTTGTATGTGTTACTGTTGTCTAAACTTAAACTGAATTTGTTGGCTCCGAAAAAGGAAAAGATTTAGATGTCAGTGGTGAAGCAGCCATTCAAGTTGTTTTGGTGTTAGCGAAGCCCCAGCTGCTTCTGTCCGGTAGGCGTTTCTGCAACTTTGCTCTGAATCTTAACGCCGTGAATTACCTGACTTTTTCTTCAGGAGGAGAAACAGGAGTGGTAAATCTAGCGTAGGGACATTGTTTATGTGAATAGGCCCCCTCTCCCATCTCCAGGGAGACACTTTCAACTCCTGGCATTAGGCAACAGTGTCGGCGCAGAAAAGCTCACTATGGGGTCGTCAAGGGAAGACAACAGATGTTACTGATTAACTTTGCTCACAGAGCCCTAAAGACGTGTTGGTGTTCGCAGATGGACAAAACACAATTGGACTCAATTAGATTTCAGGTTTAGAAATATTTATTTGGAAAAATAGTCTTGGCTAATTCCTTCATTCAAAAACTGTAAAGGAAACGGTAACATAACAATTTGTACACCCCTCTTAAATAACATTTTCTTAAAAAAAATTCCCATCGACATGAAGTGCCTTTGCAAATATCATCATTGAAAAGAAAAGCGACTTAAATAATCATAACAAACATCACAAATATACATTACAAAATAAAAATAACACAAAATAATTAAATTAACTTAAATTAAATCATAATTTTAAATCATAACATTTTTCTTGTGGTTTTTTTTCTTTATTTTATTTTACAAAAAGACAATCTGTATCAAAAAGCAACACTTTTATTATTAATTAAGACAAAGATTTCATGTCCCAAACGAGAGAAAGAAAGAACAATACTACGTCATAAATGGTTTGGAGGGCTTGGGGGAGAAAACGCACTTCAGTGAACACAGTGATCAAGTATACATACAGTCTTCACCGGCGTGGTGATGGGTGCAGGCCCACGTAAACACCCTCGCGAAGAGCAGGCCAGTATGGCCAAACATCCACCGTTTGATGCAGTTCCTGCGCTCAGCAACGGCGTGTGGAATAAAGAAAAGGCCCGGGTGCAAATGTTGCAAAAACAAAACTCGGAGCGTCGTACGTTTTCCCCGCGTGACAAAGTTCATTCGTATCTCACGTTTCAACCTCCACCCTCTGATGAAGAGCAGAACAGAAAGCTAAGTGGCAGTTTACTTTCAACCGTAAACTTTTATTCATTTATCTATTTCTTTTTTTACCCTGCCAGTTCTTATCCCACAGGCCGCAGCTGCCTACACTTAGTTACCAGTAGAGAACCAGCTCACTCTGAATATCAGTTAAACGTCTCAGTATCAGCAGCAGTCTCAAGGCGGGACACCTCCCCCTAGGGTTAGAGCAGCATCTGAAGGAGCATAAAAACTCTCCCATAGAACAAATGAGCAACGGGCAGCCCGTTGGTGGCTTGTTACACCTGGAGAACACACAAGAACACAAAACAAAGTGCTTTAGTATTTGTTACCTTCATGGGATTTGAGCAGAAATGTGAGTTCCAATGAAAGGTTTGGACCATCAAGGAGCTCTTACCTCTGTTGCAATTATACATTCGTCCTTCTCCTCTGACATCACAAACACAGATTTGTACTTGGTGTCCGCACATGCAGACAGTTCTGGGGTTTTCTTTTCTGATGCATCGCTTTAGGAAAGGAAAACAAAAACAGTGTTAGCGGCATGTGTTGCATGAGTTCCAGGACGAACACCCAGCTTCTCCAGCAATATTTACCATTTTAAGCGTTTGCTGCGTTTCTCCTCGAACTCAAACGAGTCCAGGGATTGGCACATGTCCTCGCAGGCGGCCTCCAGCATGACCTCTTTGGCCGCCTGCTCGTAGTTGACCTCGTGTACGAAGTTGTAGTCTGCAGGTGGATGGCGGCTCTTGTAGCTGCTCCTGTCTGGTGAGGAACCTTCGTCGGGGTCACCGCTGCAGAAGTCCATCTTCTTATTGATGTTTTTGACCCCTGGTGTGGGCATCACGCTGACGGCCAGGTCCCGCTCACTCCGGTGACAGTTGTTGGTCAGGTTGTTTATTGTCTCTACCTCACCAACGGTTTCTACCGGACCGCCTTGCTGGGCTTTAGAGCGGAGGAACCCGACCATCACGGCACAGCCGGCCACCAGCAGCAGCACCAGGGGCACGCCGGAGCCGATGGCCATCCAGGGCACCTCCGAGCCGCGGATGGCCGCGTGCTCCGGCAGCAGGAACTGGCAGTTCCTGCCCCCGTACCCGGGGCCGCAGGCGCACACGTAGCGGTTGTTTCTCTCGTGGCACGTGGCGCCGTTGTGGCAGGGGTTGTGCTCGCAGCGGCTGATGGGGGAGCTGCAGTTGCGGCCGGTGTATCCTGGCGGGCAGGTGCAGGTGTAGCCGTTGAGGCCGTCTTGGCACGTGCCCCCGTTCTGGCAGGGGAAGGCTGAACACTCGTCCCCGGTGTGGTCACAGTTCATACCAGTGAAGCCGTCGGGACACTGGCACAGGTAGGAGTTGACCAGGTCCACGCAGCGCGCGCCTGAAAGCAGAGGGAGCAGCTTGTGTCAGCGTTGGGTAGTGATTTCAGGGCACTCTTCACAGCAGCTCTGCACCGGTCCGTGACCAGAGAGAGTGTGTGGTCTCTTACCGTTGGAGCAGGGGCCGGAGGTGCAGTGATCGATCTTCTTCTCGCAGTTGAAGCCGGCGTATCCTGTGGGGCACTGGCAGAAATAACCTCCGTCTGGGTTGTCAGCACAGCGGCCGCCGTTGGAGCACGGCCCATCAGCGCAAGTCATGGCACTCAGCTCGCAGTTGTTGCCATAGAAACCGTGAGGGCAAGTGCACGTATATGTATTTTCCAAATCCTGCAGAGGGGAAGAGCAAAACAGACATGAAGTCATCATTCGGCTTACTGTTACATTAGTGTCACAAGTATTTGTCCACTTGTCTGAATGTGAATGTGTAGAGAAGAGCAAAGAATGATAGAAAAAGGTAGATGAGAATGAACACCGGCTCATCCCCAGTAAACAAGTTCATGTGGAAGTCCAAGTCTGGCGTCACTTACAGTGCAGCTCCCTCCGTTCCGGCAGGGGCTTCCAGCACATTCGTTGACCTTGATCTCACAGCTGGCCCCAGAGAAGCCGGGCCGGCAGGAACAGGTGTAGCTGCCCTGACCAGTGTTGCTACAAGTGGCTCCATTCATGCAGGGCTTGTGGTGAGTGCAGTAGTTGAGATCTGGAGAGACACAGCGGCACATGTGGATTAGCAACAGAATAACACATGGCAGGATGAGAGCACCAGCGACAGATGCCTTTTGTCCTCTGCTCCATTCCACTTTATTTTCCCTTTTTTTAGACCTCCTGCCTCTGCCCTTCATTGAGACATGGTGCTTGTCTTTTTTTTGGTTGGTGTTTTGTAGGGCTATCATGGTGTCTTACCAACTCCCCTTGTGGATTTTTAGACAAACGCAGCCTAGACTTTGAACCAAACTGAAGAATAAAGCTCTTTATCTTCATCATGTACACGTCCTGATCCCTCTGGATGTCCAAATTACCCTCAACACACCGGGACTCTCATCAGCCAACATATCCTGACCCCTTTTTCCTGTGTGTCTGTCTCCATGTGTCACTCAGCCCCCCGGCCCGGCCCGGTCCTCACCTTGGTTGCAGAAGAGCCCCCCCCAGCCCTCCTGGCAGTTGCACTGCCAGGGCTGCTGGCAGGTCCCGTGGAGACAGCCCGGGTAACGGATGCACTCGTCGCAGTAGCGGCCTTTGAATCCCACTCTGCACCTGTTGTTGTTCAATTAGGGAACACCGGTCAGTCCACTCACGTTACCTCACGTCTCCAATAATTAATGAAGCCCCCCCCCCTGACCGCTGGAGGAAACTCACTTGCACTCGCCAGGTTTCTCGCAGAAGCCGTGCTCCTCGTCACACCCTGGCAGGCAGATTGCTACAAGAAGGGAGAAAAATGAGGTTTTTGAGAAACACATACTCAATAGAGCAGGTAAACGTGAGAGAAAAGTATCATTTTGCTTTTTGGAAGTTTAAAGAAGATCAACAAAGTCAGTTCAATAAAAGAAGGTAGTGTGTCCTAAACCTTTCAGTTGTTACCTAAAACTCAATCCCTTTATCGCCATGGAAGAATTTTCTGCTTAACATAGTGCACAGACAAAGGAGGGAGTGTGTGAATGTGTGCGCCTCAAAGTGCACACACACACACACACACACACACACACACACACACACACACACACACACACACACACACACACACTCCCAAACGGGCCCCCTCAGCACAGCCCACCACCCTCTTTTTTCTTCTTTGCTGTGGGTCAAAACTCTTTTATTCCTCCTGTGTGCGCGCACACACAGACACACACACTCACACACACTCACACACGCTCCCCTTAATGTCCCGGATTGGGGCAGATAAGAGTGGACAGCTGGCGAGTGTGTTGCCAGTGCGCGACAGCTGCTCCATTGTCTCCTCTCTGCCGGCAGCTGCCCACTTCAAACAATACCTCCCTCGCCTCAGCCAATCACAGCCCGGCCCACTCCCCCGGCAGCCAATCGGAAGGGAGCATGTAAATTTATGGCACGCGTGAGATTATTCCCAAAACTTTCCTTAGAATAAATCAAGTAGTCGTGTGTGTGTGTGTGTGTGTGTGTGTGTGTGTGTGTGTGTGTGTGTGTGTGTGTGTGTGTGTGTGTGTGTGTGTGTGTGTGTGTGTGTGTGTGTGAGAGAGAGAGAGAGAGAGGGGAAAGGAGGGGGACGCGTGGTGTTTACGCACAAGTTGCCTTCTAACGGCACTCAGGTTTTTGTTGAAGACATAACACTCAAATGAGCACTTTTAAACTTTTATCTTCACAATAACTCACAAATAAACTTTGTTATCTGCTTATCCCAACTTTTAAACTCACGTGGTTGATCTCCAAGGCCATGGGCTACAAACAGCTGTCTATCTTATTGAATCAAATGAATGTTTATTCCAATCCCCGCACTTGCAGCATTGCAGTATTTGGGTCTTTGACACTCACGCTCAGTGCAGTACTGGCCCTTCCAGCCGGCGTCGCACACGATCTCCCCGCGCTCCCCGCAGGTGAAGTGTCCGAAGGCGTCGTCCCGCGGCCGGCAGAACACCGAGCATCCGTCCCCGTAGTAGTGCTCGTCGCACACGAAGCGGTAGGAGAACTTGAGCTCCGTCCTGCCCACGGTGTGCAGGTCCTGGGACCAGTCCTCCCCCACGGTCAGGTGTCTCTGCGTGGTCATGGTGCTGATCACCCGCTCCGGGTGCTCTGAAACGTGCGCGTAAAAGGCGATAAGACATCGTTAAAAACCAGGCACGGCGCGTAAAGGTGACGGGAAGTGTAAATGGAGCAGGGGGGGAGTTTGGTTCCTACCTGTGGAAAGGTCCTCTTTGGAATCGGTGTGTAACGCTTCGATGATCAGGGAGAAGGTCCCCTGGGAACACAAATGGCTTCATGAGACAGGTGGCCAGCGGAGATGCGCGGAGAGCATCAGGCCCGAGGCTGCTGGCCATTCACTCACACCAATAACCTGATCTGCTGAAACTCAACACCTGTAAACCTTCTGTGCTCTTAGCTCCTAGCTGTGGCTGTAAATCATGCCGGCGCGCGTGTTTACGCGTGTTTTACGCGTGTTTACGCGTGTTTACGCACGGACTGAGCGGGAAAGGCGCGAACAGTCCGCGTGAAAACGCCGCTGAGGAGAAAGTGAGGTGTTTACCGGCCACGTGAAGCCGAAGTTCATCCTGATGGGGTTGCTGAACGCACTCTCCGGGATGGCGTCCGGCACCTGGAAGGAGTTGGAGCCCAGCACGGGCGTCACGGCGCCCCCGTACGTGCACGGCGGCTCCGGGGACGCGTTGGGCTGGTAGTGCTTCAGGCAGATCCGGAAGAAGGTTTTACATTCACACTGCTGCTGGTAGGACGATGCGAAGCCTCCCGTACAGCAGTTTTTGTTGCCCTGTACTCCCTTCTTGTTCAGAAACTCCTGCAACTTCAGCTCAAAAACTCCAGAACAAAACCCCTGCGGAGGAAAGAAGCCGATTACCATAAATCACACGCACTGCGCCGCCTGTATGAGAGTGCGTGTTGTGATTAGAGGGGTGGGTGTGTGGAGGGGAGTATGTGCTGTATTGTTAGTTAGGAATAAAGATTGAGAAACTTACCTGGCACAGCAACATGGACATGACGGTAAGAGTCACCAGGATGGCACGCCCCATATTAAATAAATACATAATAAATAATAAATAAATAGAAGAAAGTCTCGGGGCTTGGCTTGTCCTCAGGGTGCCTCCTCCTGTTCAATCCCTCTGGGAGAGATGCATTGAGCACGTTTCTGTCGCCTCGCAGGGTTTTTCTCATCAACTGCTGCCCTCGCTTGCTGGGCTGCTGTGATTCATGTCCCGAGGAACAAAGACGGATAAATCCCAGACCTTTCAAGTTTAAACCACAGAACAATACGTGAACTTGTGCGAGTTTGTGGCAGGTGATTAAAAAAAAGGTAGAGAAAGTCCTCCAGCTCCGTCATAAAGCATTAATCCAGTGCGTAAAGAAGATCAGCGAGTGGCTCCTTTGAAAGAAAGTGACAAATTTCCGGCTTTTTTTTTCCTCTCTCTTCCCTTTCCTAAATATGAAGGTCTAACCCAGGGACAGATTTGTCACTGGTCCAACATGCTTCACCCTAATGTCTCTCCTCACTGTGCACTGTGCGTCTGTCTGTAGCCGAGGCGGCCTGCAGCCGGTTATATATGGCCCCTACATGCTATGGTAATAACATGCAAATGGGCCCCTCCTCCTCCAACACTTCCCAATCTGGACGGGCTCTTCACAATGGGGTCCCATCCAAGCACCCCAGCAGCCTCCTCATTCCTGCTGCAGCGCCACACACAATATCAGACATGGCCAAACTCTCAAACGGGCATGTTGGAAATCAGACACTTTAACAGAAAGCTGGGAGTTCTGAGGACAAGGTCTAGTTATGGACCAGAAAAGATCTGTCAGCTGGTTTCATTTAATGTATCAGTCACAGTGTCGACTGTAAAAAGGTGTGTTGACTTTTGCACTGTGAAAACAGGAAAATGGAAGTTTGCAGAAACACAACTGGAAGTTGTTTCCAGAGTCTTTTGAACCCGCAGCTGCCAGGTTTCCTCGTGGCATGTGCTGCATTGATCCATACAGCTGTTCCCTCACTGACTGGACCGACCTCTTAGTTTGGGCTTCTTAAGTGTTTTCAGCGACTGATATTTGATTCAAAAACCTCCCATCATCACAAACTGAGAAAAAAAAGAAGTTCCTTGATCAAACTCTGACTCAGTTAATTGTTTTCAAGCCCTCCCCCTCTTTCTCTCTTCCTCCCCTGCCCTTTTCTCAGCATGCACAAACTCTCTGAATTTTGGTATTTCTGGCTGTGGGAAGAATTTGATGCTTTGAAAAGAGTGAAAAGACTAAAGAAAACATTCCTTGGCAGCGCTGCAGGATGAGGTAAACGACTTGAGGGGCCGCGCTCTTGTTTCCCCGTCCTGCTCTCCTTCTCCTCATTCTGGGGCTGGGAGTGTGTGTGTGTGTGTGTGTGTGTGTGTGTGTGTGTGTGTGTGTGTGTGTGTGTGTGTGTGTGTGTGTGTGTGTGTGTGTGTGTGTGTGTGTGTGTGTGTGTGTGTGTGTGTGTGTGTGTGTGTGTGTGTGTGTGTAGGGGGGGGACATGCGCGCGCACTGGAGTCGCTCGCGTGGCCAACTTGAGGGGGAACTTTAGTGATTGTGTGTGTGTGTGTGTGTGTGTGGAGGAGCAGTCCCCCCCAGCTGCATGGTGTGTGTGTGTGAGCAGGGTCCCCCCCCCCCAGCTGTATGGTAATCATGGATGTATTGGATGGTAATTCAGCACCTGCTCTCCCTCAACAACAGCGGGCACGCGCCTTCCTCGGCGCGCGCTCACGCGCTTTTCATGTCACACCAAACGCAACTTTCACCGGTCAGATGTCACTTGTGTTTGTTTCCTGTGCCTGGAACCTGAACTAGTCTGTGTTTGGGAGGAGAAGGAGTCGGATCTGCTGCTGGAGTCCGCGCGCCTCCGCGGGAACGCGCCCGCTCTCGCGCGTGTCTGAATAAAGATCCAGAAAGTGGGGGTTTCAAGCTTAATTAGGTCGTTCATTAGATGTGGGCTTTTCTTCTTCTTCTCTTTCTCTATAAGGGGGTCTCTAGCCGCACGCACGACCACGTGGGCTCATTTATGACGTCACCGGGCTCAGCTATGCGCGTCCCCGCGGGAGGTTTCTGTGTCTACCTGCTCAGGCACATGCGCGCTCCCGAGCCTGGCACGCTTTCTCCTTTTCATCCAGCCCCTATGACGTCACTGGAGCCCGTCTCCATGGTTACAGCCATTATACCTGAAGCCCTTTCTACTAATAAAACTGACTTTTCTTCCAGCGTTGGCGGGAAGGTTCATTGTGATGATAATAATGAACCTCTGACATGAAAGCTAAGACTTGGACTTATTGAGTTTGTAACGGGGAGTTTGAGAGATGCAATCTAATACCTCCAACTTATCCCCCAGTAAAGTTAACTTACCATCCCATCGTGAGCATGGAAGCAGCAAACAGATCTCAGGCTGATCTGAACCTCTTCCTGTTCCAACACTGAAAAGAGAAAATAGTTGGACCAACTTAATTGAATTGTTTCAATTGGTAACACCTACATGAATTAAGTTCTTTGAAATTAAGTTAATGAGTTAGATTGACACAATTTATTTAATTCACATGTAGCTACTTAATATTCTCAAATCAACGTTTTGCATTAATCCAATTTAAAATTAACATTTAAAGTTAAAAGGCAACTTAAAGTTTTCAGTTTATCCAACTCAATAATTTTCATAACCCAAAAGTAAAATACTGCTCCTTTCTAACTAATACTATGGTTTCATTAAAATTACATTTGGATGCAGGTAGGCTACATTTTAGATCTGGATTGTGGGGCTTATGAGCATTCAAAGTTATACGCTTTCATCACAGTAAAAAGAATAATATATTTTAAGACTGTTGATAGATAAATGTCCCGTTTTCTCCTGGATGATGGCTGATGTCTGAGCTCTGCCCCCTAACCTGAACTACTGTAGTACTGAAGTACTGTGTAGTAGCTCTGCTGTAGCTCTGCTGTAGTTGAACTCCCGTCCAGCAGAAGCTGCAGCGTCAAAGCGCGGAGGGTGACTCGGGCCTGACTATTCATCCATTCTCTGCGCTTTATTCCTCCATTGATTGTGAGTGCGGGGGTGGGGTCTTCACTGAAGGACCACGACACGCCTTCAGACGCGGACAGACCCTTACAAGCCATCTGCCACTAACTACCCCCCTCCCCTACACACGTCCAGAAAACGACGTTTATTTCCCTCCCTCCTTCCCTCCCTCCTCCGGCCCGAAGCGCATGCACGTCTCTGTCCACCGGCTCCGTCTACTCCACTGGAAGCATGTTATAGGACCTGTAACGGTATGGGCCCTCCGGGGCCATATGGCGAGGGGGAAGCCAGAAGATTCTTTCTTTCTGCTCCCAGAAGGGGAGACACCACATGGTCACTCGTGGGAACGTAAACAAGGCGCGCATCACACGATATCGATCATAAGAGGCGTTGATTGGGGAAGAGGAGGCGGTGGGGGCCATTCTGTGGGGATCAATTGACTTTTTTGTTTTCTTCACACCGATACCTCGCCACTCCAGGAGATATTGACATGTCTTCACTCAGAGAGAAAAGCTGCACTTTAAGAATAGAGGTTCGTGGTTAAATTATCCAACCGACTATAAGGAGGAGAGGGGACGGAGTCAGCGCGTTTGGGCCTGGGGGGGTAGAGATGAGGAGGAGGAGGAGGAGGAGGAGGAGGAGGAAGAGGAAAGGGGTGGCAAGGCCGCCCGTGCTAAATTGTTGCGTTGTGCTGAAAGCCCAAAGGAAATGAGAGGTTGAAGCACTTTCCTGGGGCACGCTTTTACGCACGCTTATACGAGCAGCTTATTTAAGGTGAAACGACGTCGGCATTTGAATAAAGAATAAAAAATAAGATGAAGGATTTTCTGTGCTATATTGGAGACAATTCATTTACGTGTCCAATAAGAAACTGGTTTTATTGAAATGCAGTTCTGTTTCTCTTCGCGAGGCGCGCACTGGACCTGGACCGGTTCCGTCCTCTGTTTTACCTGAACATCATCAGCAGGCCTTTGTGTCAAGATCAGATTACTGACCAGCTGCCAGGACTGGGGGGGGACACAGGCCAGACCCGCGTTCCCCCGGAGCTGCTCGGGGTTCGGCGGGGCTCCCCGGGCCGGGCCCCGGGCCCCGTGGCCTCATTTCCATGCGGGGCTGTTACTGGAGACGAGCTGCGCTTAGGACCTTAGGTTGGTGCGGAGAGCCGCAGTAATGACGTGGGGGGCCGGAGACGCGCCCGGCGTGCGCCCTACAAGCCTGTGAGAGCGGGGTGATGGTGTGTGTGTGTGTGTGTGTGTGTGTGTGTGTGTGTGTGTGTGTGTGTGTGTGTGTGTGTGTGTGTGTGTGTGTGTGTGTGTGTGTGTGTGTGTGTGTGTGTGTGTGTGTGTGTGTGTGTGTGTGTGTGTGTGTGTGTGTGTGTGTGTGTGTGTGTGTGTGTGTGTGTGTGTGTGTGTGTGTGTGTGTGTGTGTGTGTGTGTGTGTGAGGAGGGGGGTGCAGGCTGTGGCCAGTCGCGTGCCAGTGTTTATGGAAGCGCATCTGCCGCGCACCCCGGGGTGACGCTCCGCAACATATGCGGGTCCCTATGAATAAAATCAATAACTCGACAAGTGATACTGTGTGCGACACGTTTACCCACAGCAAACACGCCCGTTAACACCGACATCGATAAGCCCGCGCCCTGCTCAGGAACTAAAGACAAGAACAAACAAGAAAAGAATGATGCTAATCTGACAAATCACGCCTGCAACATCTGTCGTGAACAGCTGGAATACATTTATTTCAAAAGCACCACAGCACATGGGCTTAACTTTATGCAAGTATCAAAATGTTTGATATCTATTTGGTTCAAAGACTTGTCACTATGAGGAGATCCCATATGAGTGTTCAGAATTCTAAAGTTATATATGGATAAACACACTGATGAACAAAACAAGCTGACAGATTTCAGTGAGCCACCAGCGTAAGAGTCCTTCTCTCTGTGATTTTGTAACTCCGTAACTCCATGGCGGTATCTGTTCAGCATAGCCCAAGGAAACCGCTCGTTTACTGTACTACCACACCTACACCACCTAACGGAAAGCTTTGAGTTAAAAATGCTTTTGTATTATGCGTCTGCTTAAATGTAAAGTATCCCCTAAATGAGCTCACCTCAGTCATAAGTAAATTGTTGAGGGGCCAAAGCTCCTCTCCTTGTAGCTGCTTGTGAAACTAGATCCTGTATTCACATCCCTTCTTTTACATATCTAAACTATTTCAATCTGACCACTTCTACTTTATCTCTGAGACATGTGTTAGTTCTTAATCCCATCCATCCTCATCACCCCCATAGAAAGTGCAGGATCCTCAGCCCTGCCACCTCCAGCACTGCTTCTTGTCCCTTGGTCAGTGTTGCATCTTCCATCAGTCTGGGAGACTGGTGTCATTACCACCAGGAAATCAAGGAGTAAAAAGTGTATCAAAATGTACAATAAATACAGCAAAACAGCTTCTTTCCCGAATCAAAGTTACAAATGTAGCTTGAAAATATCCTGGCCGGGACGCCAGTCCAGGGCGACGTCAGTTCTACCACAGACACTCCACAAAAACCTCTCCACCCACGCCACCCCACCTGTATGCTCTGCACCTCTTTCCCCTTTACTCTGCACATTCCCGCTCCCGTTCTGCGCTTTCTTCACCTCTTCTCCTTGCATCCTCACTGTTCCACGTCCCTGTCGTTCACATGCATACTCGTCTTGCATTCCTCCTCTCTCTTTCACAGATCTCCATGTCTCCAGCTTTTCTCCCCGCCAGCTCCTTAATCTCATTACAGATGACGGTGTCATCTGCAAACATTATAGAGGACGGAGAGTGCTGTCTGACCTCATCTGTCAACCTCTCCATCACCATGGCAAACAAGAAGGGCTTCAGGCAGGATTCTTGATGCAGTTCCACTTCAGCCATTTTGGCTTATGGAGTTCATTTATTTTCCAACTTAGCTTGCTACTTGTAAAATCATGAAGAAATAATCACTTCTCATGAAGTGCACTGTGCAAGTTAAGCTTGGTTGATTCGGAGCCAAACACTAAGCCAAAGATATCGCCACAAACTCACACATGCAAAAACGAAAGGAAATACAAATTAAATAAATGAGAAGATCCGTTGATACAACACATACTGAGCTGCTAACTGAATGGGAAATGTGCTAAAAGTTATTCCAAAGTTGGGCGTCTTTACCACGAGGTGATGTTTGGAAATCATAGGATATTAGATTGGACCTGCTATGGTATTTCTTATTGTGTTGTTCTCTCAGATGTAAGTCGCTTTGGATAAAAGCGTCTGCTAAATGACAATAGTAGTAGTAGTAGTAGCAGTAGTAGTGGTAGTAGTGGTAGTAGTAGTGGTAGTAGTAGTAGTAGTAGGAATTGATTTTGTCGCTGACGCTCGCTCGTATCGCATGCAGTTAGGACACGGTGACGACACGGACACGGTAACTCCGCCAGCCGGAGCTTACGCCATTTTTTCGTAGCGGTGTATCGCGTCATTCAGGCAGCCAATCAGCACAGAGCCTCATTATCATAGCCCCGCCCACTCAGAATCCTGCATAGATAATGAGGTTAGAGAATGGGAAGATAAAGACATGGCTCAGAGGCTGAAATTCTAATTTATTTAGCAAAAACAATCAAAAGCTTGTTTTTAAGACATTCAAGGCCTGTTTAAAATAGGGATTAGATGCCATAATAGGTGACCAGAGACCAGAGTCCTCACTAAGACCAAGAGACCCGAGTCTTTACTGTCACGACTGGTGTGGTGAGGACCCAGATGCAGGAGAGCAAGAGGCAGGAGTTCAACAAAAAAGGGTTTATTCCATAAAAAGGGGAAGGACCAAAAACCAAAGCGCTGCTTAGCAGGATCAATAACACAGAAACAGGGATCAAAAAACTGGAGGAAAAACTTGGCAGGACACATGGAGGAAAGCACAGTACGGAACCACCAGGAGCAAGGGAATGACAAGACCAGATATACACAGGGGATAACGAGACACAGGTGCAGACAATCAGGGCAGATGGAACACAGGCGGGGCAAAACAGAAACAAACTGGGGGAAATGTCAACCACTACCATTTACTAAGACCAGGGGCCTCATTTATCAACTGTTCGTACGCACAGATGTGTGCGTAATGTGTGCGTAAGAACATTCCCACGCAAAGTATGGAATTTTTAAACATGTACCTGTGTGTGAACGCGTGTAAATTCAAGCACAAGAGTCACAGTGTTCAGCGATCTCAAACTTCACACATGTTCCCTGTTTCCTCTAATTAATAAAAATTCTCCATTAGTAATTTAGACATTTTGAATAATTGGTGTGACAAGCTATAAAAGACAACTTTGGCTGGACGACCTGAAAAGAAAATACAAGTACCATGGCTTATCTTGCAGTGTTGGAGGATTTGGAGAAACTGCGCTCCGCAAAAACGCGCTCCGCAGAGAGCGCGTTTTCAAAGAGCGTGATCTGTTCAGTGAGAGCACGGAGCGGCTTCTCAGCAGGTACCGCTTCCCTAAAAACATTCTGATGGATCTATGCCGCGATTTACAACCTACTGTATGTTGGAGCGAGAGACCAAACACATCCCAGTCACATCCAGCTCCGTCCACCCTGGGATGTTTGACCACCGGAACATTTCAGAGAGAGATTGGAGACATATGCGGCATTTCGCAGTCGACACTAGGCAGAATCATGCTGGTAGTGTTGGATGCAATAATTTCTCTGGCCCTAATTTACATGCAGTTTCCATAAACACATCACCAAGTCGAAATTAAACGAGGATTTCATGCCATTGCCGGATTCCCAAACATAATTGGAGCTATAGATTGCACCCAAATCGCAATCAAAGCACCATCACATAATGAATTCAGTTACGTGGACATGAAAGGATTTAATTCAATCAATGCACAAATAATCTGCGATGCAACTATGTCTCTGTCAAACGTTGTTGCCCGGTGGCCTGGAGGAACGCAACACTCATTTATTCTGCAGAACAGCTTTGTTGGTGTGAAACCTCCAAGCAGGAGCTGTTGACTCCAACCCAATCTTAATTTATGGATAATCTTCCAAGAAATATATCAAACATGGTCAACATAATTATTTTACTAGGTAAATATCACATACATAAATGCAAATGGAATAACAGTAAACCCTCCATTGTACATCTGAAAAATGAATGTAAACTGTACTTAGCGTCTCTAAAACTGATGCGTGAAAAAAACAATATTGCCAAAGGCTTATATGAAACAATGTCTTTGTTTCTTAAAGGTATTCTGACATAATTTTTAACATGCTTTTAACACTATTAAAAGTCTTGGCCAATATCCCTCAAATGTGTCTAAAAGGGTGTAACAAGAAAAGCTTCACTCCAGTACTCCATTCCTGGCTTTTTTTATGACGGTGTTTTTTGCCTGTGAAAAACGCGTCCTTTTCCCCCTTTCCTGTCAATCATTGCCCCGCTCCTCCTCCTCTCCCCCAAACTCCCCGCACACAGCAGACAGTGGATCAATGGTATGTGATTTTGTCTTGCACACTGTCCACGGGCTGAGCCTCGATCACAAGGACTCATGCACCCGACCGACACGGGGCAAGCGGTGTTCCGTACGCCACATTTCCCACGCCCGCCGCTCGGACGGGGATTCGGCGCTGAGCTCTTCCCTCTTCGCTCGCCGCTACTGAGCTCCTTGTTAGTTTCTTTTCCTCCGCTTAGTAATATGCTTATGCAGCGGGTTGTCTCGTCTGATCTGAGGTCGTAGGCGAAAAAAAAAGCAGAGCGCGAGTGGAGAGGAGAGAGGCGGTGGCCGTCTCTCTCCCTCCAGCCCGCGGCTCAGTGCTGATGGGCAGGGAGCTGGGTGGAGGGGGCGGTGATTTAGCGGCCCTTTACGTAACGGTCCGCCACCAAACCAGATGCGCCGTTTTTGCATAATTATGCGGAAACTCCCAGAAAGCACACAATGCACTGAATGTTAAAAGTTCGTTTTTTTTGGGTGTAATTTATGTCAAGACACCCAACAAAACACAAAAAATCAAGAAAAATGTGTTTTTCATGTCACAATACCTTTAATTTTTACCCCCCCAAATGTTGAATATCTGTAGATAATTGATTGTTTCGTTTCATTTGCCTTTTGTTGTAAACCCTACAGAATTTTGTTCAATAAAGTTTGAAAACCTCCAACCGGGAGGTGTTGTTGCTCCATATATGGTCAATTGGAGGCGTTTCTGTATGCAAATGACGGTAACCGTGCACGAGCACGGCAGTTTAGAACAGGTGGGATTTATCATCACTGATGTGCGTACGACCGGTGTCCGCACATTTGATAAATTCTGATTTTTTTGTACTTACACACATTCTAAATTTCATTCCTACGATAGAATTTAGAACTGTTTCTACGAACAGTTGATAAATGAGGCCCCAGGAGACCAGAGTCCTCACTAAGACCAGGAGACCAGGAGACCAGAGTCCTCACAAAGACCTGGAGACCAGAGTCCTCACTGAGACGTGAGTCCTCACTGAGACCAGGAGACCAGAGTCCTCACTGAGACCAGAGACCAGAGTCCTCACTAAGACCAGGAGACCAGAGTCCTCACTAAGACCAGAGTCCTCACTAAGACCCGAGTCCTCACTAAGACCAGGAGACCAGAGTCCTCACTGAGACCAGAGTCCTCACTAATACCAGGAGACCAGAGTCCTCACTAAGATCAGAGTCCTCACTGAGACCAGAGTCCTCACTGAAACCAGAGACCAGAGTCCTCACTAAGACCAGGAGACCAGAGTCCTCACTAAGACCAGGACACCAGAGTCCTCACTGAGACCAGAGTCCTCACTAAGACCAGGAGACCAGGGTCCTCACTAAGACCAGGAGACCCGAGTCCTCACTAAGACCAGGAGACCAGAGTCCTCACTAAGACCAGGAGACCCGAGTCCTCACTAAGACCAGGAGACCAGAGTCCTCACTAAGACCAGGAGACCCGAGTCTTTACTGTCATGACTGGTGTGGTGAGGACCCAGATGCAGGAGAGTGAGAGGCAGGAGTTCAACAAAAAGGGGTTTATTCCATAAAAAGGGGAAGGACCAAAAACCAAAGCGCTGCTTAGCAGGATCAATAACACAGAAACAGGCATAAAAAAACTGGAGGAAAAACTTGGCAGGACACATGGAGGAAAACACAGTACGGAACCACCAGGAGCAAGGAAATGACAAGACCAGATATACACAGGGGATAACGAGACACAGGTGCAGACAATCAGGGCAGATGGGACACAGGCGGGGCAAAACAGAAACAAACTGGGGGAAAGGTCAACCACTACCATTTACTAAGACCAGGGGCCTCATTTATCAACTGTTCGTACGCACAGATGTGTGCGTAATGTGTGCGTAAGAACATTCCCACGCAAAGTATGGAATTTATCAACATGTACCTGTGTGTAGGAACGCGTGTAAATTCAAGCACAACTCTGACCATGCGTACACACAAAACCTAGTGGTAGAACATTGAAACTACAAATAGAACCCATTAAAAGAGTCACACTGTTCAGCGATCTCAAACTTCACACACGTTCCCTGTTTCCTCCAATTAATAAAATTCTCCATTAGTAATTTAGACATTTTGAATAATTGGTGTGACAAGCTATAAAAGACAGCTTTGGCAGGACGACCTGAAAAGAAAATACAAGTACCATGGCTTATCTTGCACTGTTGGAGGATTTAGAGACCGTGCGCTCCGCAAAAACGCGCTCCGCAGAGAGCGCGTTTTCAAAGAGCGTGCTGATGTTCAGTGAGAGCACGGAGTGGCTTCTCAGCAGGTACCGCTTCCCCAAAAACATTCTGATGGATCTATGCCGCGATTTACAACCTATGTTGGAGCAAGAGACCAAACGCATCCCAGTCACATCTAGCTCCTGTCCACCCTGGGATGTTTGACCACCGGAACATTTCAGAGAGAGATTGGAGACATATGCGGCATTTCGCAGCCGACACTAGCAGAATCATGCCAGCAGTGTTGGATGCAATAATTTCTCTGGCACTAATTTACATGCAGTTTCCATAAACACATCACCAAGTCGAAATTAAACGAGGATTTCATGCCATCGCCGGATTCCCAAATATAATTGGAGCTATAAATTGCACCCAAATCGCAATAAAAGCACCATCACATAATAAATTCAGTTACGTGGACATGAAAGGATTTCATTCAATCAATGCACAAATAATCTGCATGCGACTATGTCTCTGTCAAACGTTGTTGCCCGGTGGCCTGGAGGAACGCAACACTCATTTATTCTGCAGAACAGCTCTGTTGGTGTTTGCACCTCCAAGCAGGAGCTTTTGACTCCAAGCAAATCTTAATTTATATGGATAATCTTCCAAGAAATATATCAAACATGGCTAACATAATTATTTTACTAGGTAAATATCACATACATAAATGCAAATGGAATAACAGCAAACCCTCCATTGTACATCTGAAAAATGAATGTAAACTGTACTTAGCGTCTCTAAAACTGATGTGTGAAAAAAAACGATATTGCCAAAAGCTTATATGAAACGATGTCTTTGTTTCTTAATTTTTACCCCCCCAAATGTTGAATATCTGTAGATAATTGATTATTTTGTTTCATTTGCCTTTTGTTGTAAACCCTACAGAATTTTGTTCAATAAAGTTTGTAAACCTCCAAGCGGGAGCTGTTGTTGCTCCATATATGGTCAATTGGAGGCGTTTCTGAATGCAAATGATGGTAACCTTGCACGAGCATGGCAGTTAAGAACAGGTGGGATTTATCATCACTGATGTGCGTACGACCGGTGTCCGCACGTTTGATAAATTCAGATTTTTTTTGTACTTACACGCATTCTAAATTTCATTCCTACGACAGAATTTAGAACTTTTTCTACGAATGGTTGATAAATGAGGCCCCAGGAGACCAGGGTCCTCACTAAGACCAGGAGACCAGAGTCCTCACTGGGACCAAGAGACCAGAGTCCTCACTGAGACCAGGAGACCAGAGTCCTCACTGAGACCAGAGTCCTCACTGAGACCAGGAGACCAGAGTCCTCACTAAGACCAGAGTCCTCACTAAGACCAGAGTCCTCACTAAGACCAGGAGACCAGAGTCCTCACTGAGACCAGAGTCTTCACTGAGACCAGAGACCAGAGTCCTCACTAAGACATAGAGACCAGAGTCCTCACTAAGACATAGAGACCAGAGTCCTCACTAAGACATAGAGACAAGAGTCCTCACTAAGACCAGGAGACCAGAGTCCTCACTGAGACCAGGAGACCAGGGTCCTCACTAAGACCTGGAGACCAGAGTCCTCACTAAGACATGGAGACCAGAGTCCTCACTAAGATATGGAGACCAGAGTCCTCACTGAGACATGGAGACAAGAGTCCTCACTAAGACTAGGACACTTAGAATCTCGACCAGAGTCCTCACTATGTAAGTCCAGGTCTTAGATCTTTACACTGGTTTCCTGTCTGTCCCAGGATAGATGTTAAATCTGCTGCTGGTTTATAAATCTCTGAATGGTTTTGGACCAGAACCCTCAGGTCGTCATGGTAACGCCTACTTTCTGTACCCGGAGTTAGAACCAAACACGGTGACGCAGCTTTTATGCTCATTACTTCTGGAACAAACTCCCAGAATGCACCAGGACTGCTGAAACTCTCTTCTGTTTTAAATCAAGGTTGAAAACAGTTTTTAAATGACTGAATTTCAGTAATCTCCCACAATGCACTGTAACTTTTATTTATTGCATTTTATCAGTTTTATTATTTTTCTAAATTATGTCTGACTCTCTTTATTTTTTTATTCTGCTTTTAAACTTACTTTTCCATGCACTTTTTAATGATTTTATGTAAAGCACTGTGGATTGTCTTGTACATAAATTGTGCCGTACAAATAAACTTGCCTTACCTATTGAAAATAAAATATGGGTTTACGAGATTTTCAAATCGTTGCATTCTGTTTTTATTTACATGTGTCCTAACTGTTGTAGAGCTGGGATTGTACACTGATGATGGCATTTAGCCCACAACTCTCTGTACCTCAGGAAAATGCTCTTGGAGACTATAAAACACCCATGGGCACACCTGAGGTGTCCACACCATCTCAACTCAGCCATTCATAAGTAAAAATGTTAGAGCACAAGCATAACATGGATTTTAGTTGATCTAAAACCAAGTCTACACTTTAAGTCTGATTTATGGTTCTGCGTTAAACCAACGCAGAGCCTACGCCGTTGTAGTGTTGCCGTCGTGAACCCTTCAGACTTCTCCGTCACTCCATTTCTCCGCGGTGCAATACCCCCCCAGAGCACTAGTTGATACTTTGTTTAGCTTCCGTTTTTTCCGGTCACAGTGAATCAAAGAGATAAGGACAACTATTGTGCAAAAAATCAAAACAACCCCAAAAAAAAAAAAAAAATCACACACACACACACACACGAAGAAAAGAGCGCTGAAAGTTCACTACTGCTTCATGAACCGGAACTGGAAATGCGTTGCTACCAAGCGAACCAATCACAGCCCTCTCGGTCTGTGTTGGGTCTGCGTCCCAAATTTTTTGGGAGGTGCAGGTCAGGCTACGGCGTAGGCTATGGAGAGACTCCCACGTAGCCGTGTACCCTACGGTAGGTTTAACGCAGAACCATAATTCAACCTTTACTATGTATTGTTATTCAACTTGACTTTAGGGTGCCGTCTACATTCAGACTGGACTAATGACTTTCTTTGTAGTGAAGAACTTCAGCAGCTCTAAGGACACAACCCGACCTGGAACCTGGAGTGCCTCAGAAAACCTCCGGCACAACATACTTCATTATCTGAGTTAGGTATTCACTGGCAGTATGTTTGATAGGTGAGCGAAATGAGTGAATGTTTGTTCTCTCAGATGTAAGTCACTTTGGATAAAAAAAACATCTGCTAAATGACAGTAATAGTAATATACAGTACAGTGTTGGGGTAGTTACTCAAAAAAAGTTATCCCTTACACTACTTAGTTACTGGCTGCTGAAAGTAACTAGTTACATTACTTTTGGATTACTCTGCAATATCACCTGAATTGCACCATAACTCGATTGCCAATGAACAACATGTACAGCACTCTCTCAGAAAATTAGAATATTGTGATTTTCTGTAATGCAATTACAAAAACAAAAATGTCATACATTCTGGATTCATTACAAATCAACTGAAATATTGCAAGCCTTTTATTATTTTAATATTGCTGATTATGGCTTACAGCTTAAGAAAACTCAAATATCCTATCTAAAAAAATTAGAATATTCTGGGAATCTTAATCTTAAACAGCGTAGGGTACGCGGCGATGCGCACCGTACGGTGTGCGTCTCCGCATACCCTACGCCGTAGGCTCTGCGTCAATTAAACGCAGAACCATAAATCAGCCTTAAGTCAGACAAGTGTTGCGCAATGCGTGAAGACGCATGAAAGGCAAGTTTGATTTTCTTTTCTGTTCTCCCGTTCTACATGTAGCTGAAAAGCTTAAAGTAACTAAAGTAACGTAATTTTTTTTGTCTTAGAGTAACTATAACGGGATTACCCAAATTACAACTGTAACGCGGTACATTACTGCGTTACTGGCGAATGTAATCTCGTTACACCCAACACTGGTAATATACACGAAAACATTACAGTACGGTCCATGCACCCATCCTCATCCTCTAAGGCTTGTCCGGAGTCGGCAGGAAAGCCCAGACTTCAGTCCAGTCAGTACGTCCAACACCCACAAATGAGCTGTAGTAGTAAACTAGTAGGCCATATTTTAATTAAACTGTCTAATATACAGCATCTTGTCCATTTAGGTAGAAGGAATGTGGCCCCATGATCAAAAATGTTGCCCACCACTGCTAAGCGTATGTTAACACTAAACTGTTATTCGTCACTAGTCTGACAGGAGTTACAAGAAAATGTCTCTTTAAGTTCTTATTAATCAGGTTATCAATTACTTTGTCTCCATATGAAAAAACCTTAATAAACTCTGTTTGTTGAAGTGTTTTACTCCACAAATAAAACTTAAATAAAGCTACGCAGACAATATTCCTGTATCTCTGCAAGCAGCCACTGATGTGCCTCTTGCATCACAGCGCCTGTAAGAAGACAACCAGATCTGACAGCTACGAGGGAGATCTGAATATTTCACACGGGGAAGCTCTGCTGCTGCAACAGTCCTGCTTTTGGGATTTTTACCAGATTTTAGATCCAGTATTGGTTTGCAGTCGGCCTTAAGAACATTTGCAAGATGTTGATTTTGCGACTTGTAGTTTGCAAAGTAGGGCAGCAAGGGCATTCGTTTTCATTATCTTGTAACTGTTAAGTCTGTGATTGAAAGAATACTTAGGAAGTGGTCATATTTGGATTGCATGTACTGATTTATGCATACGCTCCGACCTGAAGTAGCTCTGTTGATATGATTAACTAAATTCTACCGGTTTTGGGAAATCACCATTTAGTTTTGCTGCAACCTACTAGGAATCCATTCCTGTGTAGATCTGGATGTCCGGAGCTTGTAAGTCATTGTAAATTGCTTTTATAAGGTGTTTGCTAAATGAATAGTTGTAAATATGGTTTAAGCTGACGTTTTCCATGACAGAGGATTATGGGTCCAAACAAAGTTAAAAACAATCTGAGCTTCAAAGTGTATGCAAACATAACACACACTTAACCCCCCCAGATATACATGTACAGGACTGTCTCAGAACATTAGAATATTGTGATAAAGTTCTTTATTTTCTGTAATGCAATTAAAAAAACAGAAATGTCATACATTCTGGATTCATTACAAATCAACTGAAATATTGCAAACCTTTTATTATTTTAATATTGATGATTATGGCTTACAGTTTAAGATTAAGAATATTCTAATTTTTTGAGACAGGATATTTGAGTTTTCTTAAACTGTAAGCCATGATCAGCAATTTTAAAATAATAAAAGGCTTGCAATATTTCAGTTGATTTGTAATGAATCCAGAATGTAGGACATTTTTGTTTTTTTAATTGCATTACAGAAAATCACAATATTCTAATTTTCTGAGACAGTCCTTTATATATTTTAAATCCACAAGTGCTAAGAAATGATTTGTCATTCTTAATTTAGCCCCATCTTGGATGAATCGTTCTAATGAAGGTGACAGAGTAAATGGGAGAAGTCCATCTCTCCTCCCCTTAACACCCCTCCCCTGTTGCTCTAACTCTCCCTCTCTATCTCTCCAATCATGAGCATCTGCCCAGAAATGAACAGATGTAGGCACCTGCGTTGTGGGTTCCACATATGCGTACATGTCCCCCTCCCCAGACCCCCTTTCAAGCCTCTATGGGAGCCGGAGCGCATCACAATGGGGCGCGATCAGAGATGCAGTAACCAAATACTGCCTATCCCCCCAGGACACTCGCTCTGTTAGAGGCATTGTCACCAGTTAGATCAAGTGGCTGCACCAAACAATCTGCTGTATGACTGCTCATTTCAGACATAACATAATTCAGAGGGACAGAGCCGGGGGGGGCAGGGGGGCTCTGGTGTACAGAGGTGGAAGCCTCAACCTCACTCTGGTTCCAATTACAAGTGCTGGATGCTTTTTGAAACTAGTGCCTTCTTTATTTTTCTTCCGCTTTTTCCTGTCTTTTATTTATTGCAGGTGGTTTGAAGACAGTCCAGCCTTGGGATTAACAGCTGTTGGGGTTTTTTCTGGTGTTTTTTAGAGGGCGTTGGGGTGGCAGGTGCTATCTGGGGTAGCAGGATGAAAGAGAGGCTTGTTGGGGCAGGGTGGCGACCAGACCAGGTTACACATAAAAAGCCCTGTTTTGTTCGAATAAAGAGCTCCAACAGCCCACCGGTAGAGCAGCAGTGGATAATGGCGCCATAATAGCCTCACGTCCCTATCTCTCAGCTGCCGCTGGACGACAGAGGATCCACATGCACCTGTTGTCTCCGCTATTGATGCTTGAGCGGGCCACACCTCAGGAATGCTCCACATCCAGAGGCCGGCCTCGCCGTCCCAGGAGACAGCTTAGCCACGCCGGGACGGAGGGAGGGAGGGAGGCAGGGAGGGAGGGAGGGTGTCACCAGGGTGTTGCAGGAGCCAGGGGTGAAAGGGTGGAGGGGAGGAAAGAGCACGGGAACCAACAGAGAAGCTTCACAGGAAAAGGATGGGAGGAAGAAGTGGGAGGAAAGAGAGGGAGGGTACAGTCCTCCAGAGCCAGTGTCCTCTCTCCTCTTCTGTCCAGAGAGCCCTGTCCTAAATCACTGGCCCCAGGGGGACGGCTGTCCATTGTGAGGAGATGGCCCCTGCAAGCTGGGCCGCCAGCTGCCGCTGCTGCAGCGTCATGCCCCCGAGCCCCGCGCCCCCACCCCCGACACACACACACACAAACACACACACACACACACACACACACACACACACACACACGCACACACACCTCGCCGGGTCCCTGCACCTTCAGCACCAGCACAATGCTCCTGCGGCCAGAGCCACAGGTCAGCAGAGAGCATTAAAAAGGATTTGGAGGAGACTCTTGAGAAAGGTCACAGAAGAGCAACACGTTTTTTGGACCAACAATAATGATGACAAACTGGAGGCTGAGCTACAGTGCACGACATCATAACCCGACTCTCACAAATATAGCAGAGATCAACAGAGAGAGAGGGATCATCATTGTTATGGAAGCGTGTAAGACTTACTTGGTTGTTGGCGTTCAAAAGGAAAAGGGAAGTTCAGCAGAAGGTTCAGGATGGTTGAAGGTGGACAACTCCAGTTTCACATCCCATCAACCCAAACACAGATTGCAAGCACGTACGAATACTGCCTCCTATAATTATATTATAATTATATAATAATAACCTTTGCACTCAGACCATAAAGTTAGTGTCACACTGAAACTGGCCAGTCATTTTCTTTCACTTTCCACTTCACGTTTACACTGCCAGTCACGTTTTTGATTATGCACATATGTTGTTATGGGTTTCTTGCTAAATGGGAACTATGACCAGAAGGACAAATTGGACGGATACCTTATCTAATCCTTGTGCTGAATGTTTCCAGTAAAACTGCGGCTGTTTATTACTGATACAGTGTTTCGTTTTTCCTTGGCACCAAAGGGAAACAATGCATTTCTTCTTTTACTGTACTAAAGTCATAAAGTGACATGTTTCCAACTTGTCACGTGGGTACCTTTATTATTGTTGTTTATGTATTGTTGATACAGTCAACTTGTTTATGTGATTTGGAATTTAAAAAATGACAATCGAGTCTTTTTGGATAAACAAATCAACATTCAATCATTGGACACTTTTACTCTGATGAACCAACATAGTATGCTCAATTTCTCCAGTGAAAGATTAAAAACAGAGAAATAAAATGAAAAAATATACATATGTATATATGAAGGAAAAGGTGTGTTTGTCATTAAAATACATAAATAAATAAAAGATAAATAAATACATTCTACAGCTGCCATAAATATAAATATTAATACATATTAATACTGTATAACTACAGTATTATTACAGTACTGTATACTGTACTGTTCAAATAATTTTGGATAATAAAAATGTCATTAAATAACAATGACTGAAATCATGCTTCCAATATTTAGTGAATACATTTGACCGCTCTTACTCTCTTTATGAAGTGAACTGAATTTGTGAGGTATTTTTCACCACAGCCTGCATGAACTGGACTTCTGCTCTTTTTAATAAATCTAATCTGTCTAATTACAGTAATCTTTTGGAGTTTGACCTGGCTGTGTGCTGCGTCTCAGCCTTCCTCTACCTGCACTGGCTCCACAAACAAGGCGGATAGTTTCTGTGCCTGGCCCTATCTGCATCAAATCAATCAGATCAATAAAAAACTATAGTATGTAACACCAAGAATCGCTGTCCGTGACGATGAAGAGAGCAGTGTAACCCAGTTAGCATCTGCAACTAAGCAAGAAGCTGTAGAGTACATAAATGAGCTAAGTCAACCCAATCAAATACCTTCATGAAGTTAAAACAGCAGCAACTGGAACATCATCAGTGAAGCAAATGAGACGGAGGAGGAGCTGATCTCCCTCTGAAGCCGACACGGCCTCCGTTAATGGTAGAACTCTCTTCTTTCAGTTAGCCCAAACTGTTAAAAACTGCCTAAATCATGGGGTTTTACTTTGTTTCAGTTGCAATCAAATAACTGCTATAGTGCAAGTTAGTGGGAGTTAATCCTGGTTTAAATGGCTGTTTGTTTGAATAAGTAAAAAAACCTTCCCTCTGCCAATACTAATCATTGGAGAGCCTATTTTCATCATTGTGTTGCATTGCCTTGCCAACAGCTTTCCTGAACTCTTTCTTCGACCAAAACAAGAAGATATTCTATGTGTATTTTCCTGGTAACTGAAGTTTATAATATGTGGCTCTGCGAAGAGGAAAAGCCTTTTAGACACATACGGAGGTAGAAACGAACATCCTGGTCCTTTCATCATGGTTTCTTCATGAGGATGCGGAAGCATGGAGATTCCAGCTGTGCTGCACTGCCATCCGTCGTCATAGTTACCCAAGAAGTCCGGACCAGGAACTTCATCTGGATTTATTCTGGTGACCATTTTAAAGGAATTGCTGTTTTAAAACAGTCATTGTTTTCATATATTCCTACATCTGAATCCAACATGTTGTTCCAGGAAGCTGAAAGTCACAGATGTTTTTTGCGCCTGTATATTTTTATTTCCTGCTGCCGCCGCCGCGGTGCTGCGGGGAGACGTGCTCATCCATAGCTAAGAGAGCGGGCTCCATTGTGCAGCTCCTAATGATGATTGTAATGATGGCTTGTCCATCTTTGATAAGAAACAGTACGCCCCTCATTAAAGGCCCGGGGCCCCGGTTCTCATGGCGGCTGGTCCTGCGCCGGAGCGGGACAGCAGGCGAGGGGAGGCGAGACGACACCCGTGGCACACGCCTGTTGACCGAGCCACAAAGCAAAAGCGTGTGACACTCACCCCACCCCCAGCACTCCCATTGTCCTCCCCGTGGGTCCCACAGACAAGACCAATCCTGTTACCCTCCCACCCCTCGCCGAGCCGCAGCCACCACCCTTCCTCATGTCCACAAAAACCACAAGACACACACAAGACACACACAAGACACACACAAGACACACAAGCGCTCCCCTCCGTCCTTTCTCCCTCTGCTTCACAATCAGTTTTACCAATCAGCTGATCTCTCTCTTTCTCACACATCCACCACGGGTTACCCTCACCCCCCCACCCTTAACCCACCTCCTCCATCACCTCCCCCCTCCACCATCAGCTGTTGTGCAAGGTGGAAATCCATCATTGTGTGGAAGGAGGGCTGCTCCAGCATGCTGCTCCACCATCGCCATACACACAAGCACTTATTTGCTTGGCATTGAGGGGGTGGGGGGGCTGATTGGTCCAGGGGGGGCTCTAATTCACCGATTCACATGCAGACAGTATTTCTTGGAGGTGCTGGTAGAGGAGTGCGTGGCAGGTGGGTGGGGTCTGAGTTTTAGCGATGCTGGGTGGCAGTGATGGTCGTGGGATGGAGCGAAGAAGAGGAGGAGCAGCCGGAGGAAGGAGGGAGGAGGAAGAAGAGGGGGTTGCCGCGGCTGCCGGGGTCAGGCCTGTGTGTCCTGGGAAAGTTGGGCTCTCCATTTAAATCTGCACATGTTGTGGCCTTCTGGTGACTGCGTGAATGTGCACGGTGACAGATGGCCCCGGCCCATAACTATAGAGTCCGAGAGCCCCGGTCCCCTGAGGGAGAGACGGAGAGAGGGAGAGAGAGTGATGGAGGGAGAGGCTGAAGGGGAAGAAGAAGAAGAGAATGCACAGTTGAGCTGATCCCATCAAAAAGAGAAATGAGGGATGGCGGAAAGAAGAGTGAAGGAGGGGGAGGAAGGAAGGATGATGGTGTCCATGTGTGTTTGGATCAATGTGTGTGTGTGTGTGTCATAAGGGGGAGGGATGAACCCTTAATCCCAAACTCTAAATTGAGTTAATGTATTTGCCCGGTCTGCATACACCAAAAGGAGGCCCAGGGTCCCCAAAGATTGTGATTAGGTGTCTAGTTTATCAGATGTTGGAGGGCAGGCGGGAGGGGCTGTTTGTACAAGAGTAGAATGGCAGCTTTGTATGTTGTGTACGTATGTGCTGACAGGGTTGGTGGGCCCGCGGGTGCCGTGCCAGCTCCCGGAGCCAACCCGTGCTCCATTCAGGCGGCCGATAGATCTCCGCTCCTTCCCTCGGACTTCCCACTAATCCTGTTAAGCAGCAATGTCAGCGGCTGGTTAAAGATTATTTTTAGAGGATTTATGCCACGGACGATTTGCCCTTCTATGCTTGTCTTCAAAGTGATGGTCTGTAACGTTTAGAAGAGTCATTTGGCAGAAACATGAAATAATGTTTTGGGAAAATGTTGCATTTTTAGAAGGTAGGAGTGAAATCCAGCTGACATGATGACTTTACAGAGGCCTTGACTAAATACCTGGAGCTGCATCCGGGCCGTAAACCGGGCCGGGCGGTGAATACGATGCACTTTGCAGGAAGAGGCAGATCAGACTCAACTTCCTGGTAAGGTTTGGGTCCTTGGGCGTTGCCAGCGCTGTGCTGCGCTGTGATGGGGGGGGGGGGGCGTTGCTCAGCTGGGCAGGTGGCTGCAGAAAGCAGCTCAGAGAGGAATCAGAGCCTGTTTCAGCAGAGAGACGGAGTGTCACCACGCTGCAGAACCTCCCGTCCCTGTCAAGCTCCACAGGCAGGTGGAGGCAGCGCTGCGTCCCACGAGACACACACAACTCACACTTTCATTACCGGCTACATTAGCCTCTATGACTCCTGGATCCTAATTACATCACATTCCTGTCAATCTCAAAGATTAGCATGCATGTTAGGCCGCTACACAAAGCTGAATTATTCTGTTTGAGTGTGTGTGTGTGTGTGTGTGTGTGTGTGTGTGTGTGTGTGTGTGTGTGTGTGTGTGTGTGTGTGTGTGTGTGTGTGTGTGTGTGTGTGTGTGTGTGTGTGTGTGTGTGTGTGTGTGTGTGTGTGTGTGTGTGTGTGTGTGTGTGTTAAATAATGCCCATGAACGTCTAGTGTTTGCTAGGTTATACTTATAGATTACCCGAAATACCGATTACCCAGTTCACGCCAAGCACAGTTGAAAGCCTTAGATTTATTCATACTCAGCACATTTTTATTAAACACGTGTCCTGTAGAGATGAGATGGCACGGTATCCCAGAAATCAATGCATCCACGATCAACGAGCAGTGGTAATGGAGGAGGAGAAAACCAACAACTCCTACATGCTAGTGTTGTTTTGTAACAGAATGGCGTTGTAAGATGTTTCCATGTGGAAATGTAATTCTTCTATCTTTAAATTTGTGGTTGATTTATAAAGATGGAGCTTATTTGAAAACCCCCATGTTTGAAGATGTGTGGGTCCACCAAACCGTCCTCCAGATTAAAACTCGGTGTATGTACTTGAGAAACATCCCTGGTCTTCCTCCCACGTTGGTCTCATCCATCTTCATTGTATGTGTCTCTTTTACGCAGCTCTTCTCCATTCGTGTCTCCTGTTTTTCTTATAAGTGGCTTTCGAAACTGAAACACGCTACACATAAAATGTAGTAAATAATATATGGTGTATACTGGTGTGGAGGTTGTTGATACCACAGAGGAAAACAGAGAGATTTCTGTCTTAACTCCACAACCAGTGCAGGCATCAGTACTGTAAGTGGTAACGCAGAATACTGGACGTCTGCAAAGACTCACCTTTACTGTTGCAAACTGCCACTGTGAATCAGCATGCTGAGTGCATATATATATATATATATATATATACATGGTCTCCTGCTCCCACTCAGAGCTGTCTTTCAGAGCTATTTAATGCATGGCAACACTTTCTGCCTCCCACACATGCACACACACACCAACACTCGCCAGCCCTGACTGAAGCTGTCTCCCCGTGTTGTCGCTCTGCAGCCTCCTGGAGACGTGGCACGATTCAAATGAAGGTTTTCTGGTGTTTTTTGCTCAACTCGTCTGTGAGATGATAAAACAGATGCAAAATGTTGCATCATTTATTATCTTCTGTCACTGGGTGTCTTTGAACACAGATAAAAAAATGCAAAACAGTGTAGAAACAAAAAAAAACATCAGGTTAATTTACTGAAATGTAATGCTCTTTTAAACACACACACACATATATATATATATATATATATATATATATATATATATATATACATAGGCTATATATATATATATATATATATATATATATATATATATATATATATATATATATATATATATATATATATATATATATATATATATACATATATATATATATATATATATATATATATATATATATATATATAGGGAGGCAGAAACTATGTGCAATTTGTCATCAATTTGTCATTTTCCTTCACTAATTTCTACCTTAACGCTGGACATCATAGAGAGGAATTGACATTGATCTCTGCTCGCTGGAGTATTTTCCCTTCATCCACCTCACCTTGCTTTCTTCACCGCAGAGCCCTCTCCCTTGTTGTATATATATATTTATCGCCAGGCTTTGGTGGAGACATTAAAGCTGCTGTTTACGTGAGATGTGATGATTCATGCTTTGCCTGCAGTCCTGCAGTCACGGCAGCAGAGATGCTTCACCGCTAGAGGGCGACAGAATAGCTGCTCAGCCGCATCCTCTTTCATTCTCCTCATTTATTCAGCTGGAGGACAGGTATGATACCTGAGGTATCCAGGACATCCAAGTGTAGAAATGAACTGCTGTCTTAAAAAAGTCAATAAGGTCATTTTGAACACGATGACAGCAAAAGGTGGTATTTATTACCGTGTAGCATCTTCTCTTCTTTTCACATCAGTACATCTGGGTACTAAGAGGAGCCGTGAAGCTGGACTATTGAGAGAGCGATGCTGCTACGCTTTTGTCTGAGACTCCTATCTTTGTCCTTACAGGAAACTGGACCACATTACACCAGGAAACTGGACCACATTACACCAGTCAGGAAATCACTACACTGGCTTCCAGTGAGTCAAAGGATAGAGTTTAAAATCTTACTGCTGGTCTACAAAGACGTGAATGGTCTTGGACCAAAATACATGGTGGATCTGTTAGTTCCTATGAAGCTCCCAGACCCCTGAGGTTCATCTGGATCTGTTAGTTCCTATGAAGCTCCCAGACCCCTGAGCTTCATCTGGATCTGGTTTGTTGTGGTTCCAGAACCAGAACCAAGCAAGGTTCATCAGCGTTCAGTTATTCTGCTCCTCACCGGTGGAACAAACTTCCTGTAGACCTGAGGTCTGCTCCAACTGTAGATCCTTTAAATCAGGATAAAAATATTACTGTTTACTGAAGCGTACTCTTAAATTAAATACTTACCTGCTGTAATCTACTGCTCTTACTTTTTAACAACTTGTACTTTTTATTATGTTACCTCTTTTCTTAGCATTTTATTTGTTATTTACTGTTTAATTGTGTCTTTTAATGTTGATGTAAAGCACTTTGAATTACCTTGTGTTGAATTATGGGATA
Source organism: Cololabis saira (assembly GCF_033807715.1). Classification (NCBI taxonomy): domain Eukaryota; kingdom Metazoa; phylum Chordata; class Actinopteri; order Beloniformes; family Belonidae; genus Cololabis; species Cololabis saira. Next base: position 55,151,809 of record NC_084587.1, read on the forward strand.
CAAATATACTTGCCTTGCCTTTGTAGTCACATTTTCCATTTCATGCTGACTGTTTTCACTCGGTCTGGGTTGCAGGCCAATCAAAATGGATTTGAAGCTTTGTCTCATGCTTACAGAGATTCCAAAAGATTCTTGGTATCTTTTCACGACATCCTACTGAAACAGCTTCACCATTTGTAGATGCAGAGTTCCACTGATGGCTGAACCTCTCAGCTTCCCCTCGGAGACAGCTGGCTAAGATGCTGCTCCAGCCAATTGACCTGTTACTTACTGGCCTCATTTGTTCCCCCAGGCGTTTCTTTTTAGTATCACATAGTTTTCCAGCCTTTTGCTGCCCATGTGTTGCTGCCATCATTTTATAAATGAGCTTATATTTTTCTTTAAATTATAAAATTTCTTTCTTGATAAACTGGGAATAAGATTGATGTTTATATTTGCAAATTTCAGCCATGAACAGACATGAACAATATGCCAATATGAACGTTTCAAGTAGCGCTTCCCTCCTGTAATTGGCTAAAGAAAGAAACATATTGTATATTTCACTCTGCGGTATAAAGGATTCCAGTAAGCTTGCTTCATTTCACTTGGAAAGCCGCGGAGCTTCATATGGTGCTGTTCTGGGTAAGCCTCTTATAGAGTCCCTGCTACAGCAGATGCGGGGAGAATGCCAATGAGGAGCTCCTGCTGGGAGAGAAACTGTCGGCTGTTCTGCTGTCTGCGCCGGAGCCGCGTCTGCCTGCGCGCTCGGGCTGTTAGGGACTCACAACAAATACTGGAACATTCCCTGCTCAAACAAGTGGAGAAGATGGAGTAAGAGGGCAGGTCCCTGCGGATCCGGGCCGTCGGGAAACTACAGAACCCCGTCTCTGCGCGCCCGAGCAGAGCCATGCTCCCCCAGAAACCCGGCCGGGTGTCGGACCCGTTCGGAGGGGAGCGGCCGCAGGGCCGGGTGTCGGACGCCGGGACCCAGAAACACTCCCGGGTGTCGGACCCGTTCGGAGGGGATCGCCCCCAGGTGCCGCCGCGGCGCCTCAGGAGCCGGGACTTCCCGGTGATCGCGCGGCGCCGGCGCTCCGGCTCCGCGCCCGAGCGCAGGGTCAACTGCGTCCTGGTGGGAGACGGAGCCGTGGGCAAGACCAGCCTCGTCGTCAGCTACACCACCAACGGATACCCCGCAGAATATGTCCCCACTGCGTTTGATAACTTTACAGGTGAGCGCTGACGTCAGCAGGGCCACTTTGGAGCGTTTTACGCGCAGACTTTTACGCACGGAAGTCTGATTCATTCATGATTTGCCTCGTTATGGGCTTTAGTAACAGAGCTTAAAGTCAATATTCTGTTAAATGGCGGGAAGAAGAATTGTGCTGTGTAAGAAACTATTTAACCTATAAGTGACTTTCTGCTGTGTTTGGATCTGCAGTGATGGTTGTGGTTGACGGGAAACCCGTGAGGGTGCAGCTGTGCGACACCGCGGGACAGGTGAGCTCCAGCCTGCATGCAGATTCATGTGTGACAGCTGTGTAAAATCAGCATCCATGAGCATCACCTACTCTTTTTGTTCTTGTTCTGCATCGACATGATAGAAATGGGGGCTGGTTGACGAATCCGTTAATGTGAGTATAGTCGCTTATAACACTTCTGTATTAGTCTTTGGTTCCACAGTTGCTAACCTGGCAGGTTTAGTGTGTCTGGTTTGTGTCAGTCTCAGTATGAACTCTTAGTTTGTATCCCCCCCTGCAGGAAGGACGCTGGTGTTGTCTTCCTCCATCCCGTAGTCTCAGCTGTCCTTTTCCCCACACTGTTAACCTGCTGCAGCAGCATCTTTCTTTTGTACTTAAAAATCAAAATCTGAAGAGGATTTAGGGATGACATTCTTTTATTGTTGCATGAAGTTGATATAAAGGTTTTATTGACCTTGGATAAGCGGAGGAAAATGGATGGTGCTGTTCTGAATAACCCACATAGCCTATCTCACTGTAGATATTTGTAATTAATTTGGTTAAATTTACTAAAAAATAATGTTTAGTAAAGTAACTTTGAACCAATAAAAGAAAACGTTCATGAATTAGATTTTTCTTCTCCGTCAAGCTCATATAAATCCATGTCTAGATAGAAACACAGCTGTAATCAGCCGTGTCTAGACTGTACAGTATCTACACACCACAATGTGGTTTTATCACTGTGTGTATTTGCTGTCTCATCAAAAAACACCATGTGGTTTTGGATCCAAAGCAGCAGTGCAGTGTATCATCCACACAGGTAGAATCACCTGATTCATATGTCCCCGTATCCTCATCTTATTTTATTCAGGACTGTCAGTATCAATGAGTCGTGCACCATTTTGAGCCCATAAATCTCCCAACATTTAGTGGTGTCAAATTAAGATGACTCAATATCAGCAGCTGTAAACGGTCCCAGCAAACACGCCGCATGTAACAGGTGGGCTCTGCTCATTAGAACCGTGGCTGGCCAGCTGGTCTACAAGACTGGAGCCTTTTTATGAGAAATAAACACATATTTTGTGGAAATCAGTCGTTTCAAAAGGTAGACAGACTCGTAGGTGATGCTGCTTTTTTCGTGGGGATGAGTTGACTCTGAGAAAGACGGCAATAAATCCACCTCCATCCTGTAACGTAACCGGGACTGGTCCTTGTGTCTTGTCCTCCCCACAGGATGAGCTGGAGCGCTTCCGGCCGCTGTGCTACAAGAACGCTGACGTGTTCCTGCTCTGCTACAGTGTGGTGCGTCCCTGCTCCTTCCGTAACCTGACGGACAAGTGGCTCCCTGAGATCCGCCAGCAGTGCCCCGGTGTGCCCCTGGTGCTGGTCGCCACCCAGCTGGACCTGCGGGAGGACGTGCAGGTGCTGATCCACCTGGCGCAGAACCAGCAGCGGCCGGTGGGGACGGACGAGGGCCGGCGGCTGGCCCAGGAGCTCGGGGCCGTCGGCTTCGCAGAGTGCTCGGCGTTGACTCAGAAGAACCTGAAGGATGCTTTTGACTCTGCCATCCTGGCCAGCTTCCAGCTGACGGACAGCGGCGTCCAGCAGCAGAGGCTCACGCTCAGGAAAAAGACTCCCGATAAGATCAAGAGCCTCTCCGAGTCCTGGTGGGGTAAAATTAGCTGTCTGGTGGGAGAGCAGAGCTGCCAACTGAAGTGAAAAGCTGCACGGATACAAACCTGCGTTAGATGAATGTACTTTTTATTCAACAGCTGACCAGATGTGGCCAGATGGGTGAAGGTGATCACCACACATGGACAACGCAACACTATTCAGAGTTCAACAATGTCCTTTGTTTCACACCTTAACATAGTATTTTGCAATATTGATTACTTGTAGATTGTTTATTTAACTATATATATTTATTTATGTATTGAGTTTTATTGTTTCCACTGCCAGTGATGGTTCTGCTCAGAAGCCTTGAATAAAGTTTCTTACCTCTGCCTACACGAGGGCAGAGCATCTCCTGGGTGATTTGGCTCTAATCTCTGGTTAAGCCGAAGATCACAACTTTGCACAGCTCCCTGGTCCGACTCAGTCGGCCGGCTGCAGCCGCCTCTAATAGAAGCAGACAGGACCACCTGGCCTGGATTACACCAGCATATGGAGCCTGACGCGCTCACATCACTACTGATCACACCTCAACAAGCAGGACAAGCTGGCTGCTCCACTTTCAAGGGTTCACTGACTGTCGTGTGCAGCCCGGCATAAGAATAAGATAGAAATGGATCATGCTTTTTCTTATATCTTATATGAAATTATTCATACAGTTGTATAAACTGACCTTTTGTAAAGACATTTTACACAGAATTCAAAATAAACCTCAGTGGTTTAATGAAATAAAACAAGTATTTACAATAAAAGACACATTAGTAGCAAATGTTTATGTCTCCCTCTCTAACTGTTCATATTCCTCCCATTTCACCGTAGAGAGCACTTAACCCTTGTGTTGTCTTTGGGTCAAAATGACCCAATTCTTCTATCCTTCTTTCCTCCTGCCATGCTCTCTCCTTCCCTCTTCCTTTCCTCTTTTCCTCCTTTTTTACCCTCCTGTACTCCTTTTTCTTCCTACCTCCTTTTCATCATTTGTTCCTTTATTACCGTCTTTGCTTTTCCTTCCTTCTTTCCTTATTTTCTCCATTCCTTCCTTCTTCCCTCCCTTCTTTCTTTCCTTTTCTCCATTCCTTCCTCCCTCCCTTCTTTCCTTTTCTCCTTTCTTTCCTTCCTTTCTCCCTTCCTTCCATCTTCCCTCCCTTCTTTCTTTCCTTTTCTCCATTCCTTCCCCTCTACCTTCCTTCCTTTTCTCCCTTCTTTCCTTCCTTTCTCCCTTCCTTCCTTCTTTTCTCCTTTTTCCCTTCCTTCCATCTTTTCTCCCTCCCTTACTCCCTTTCCTACTTCTTTCCTTTTTTTCTCCTTTCTTCCTTACTTCCTTCTTTTCTCCCTTCACCCTCCCTTGACCCAAAGACAGCACAACAGTTAAGCATTGTTTCAACAATAAAACGTGGAAGATAATTATGGCGTCCATCTTTTTCCTTCCTACTTCAGAGTTTGAGCAGCTCCATTTGGACATTTGTGGGGCCTCGTTCCACTTCAAACAACGTTTTCTGGACTAAAGTAAAAGACTGCTTAAACTCAGCTTTAAATATGCTTATTTTCTCACCAAAGGTTTTATTCAGAAACAGTAGCAGAGAACTGGACAGAATCCAGGTTACTGCTCGAGGCTCCTGAGGCGTCAACAGAAGGGAGAACTGGTACTTGGACGCTTGGATTGACATGATAAAGCCATGGATTTATCACAGTTAGGCCCATAAGTATCTGGTAAAAGTTTTGATGATTTTGTCGTTAAACACCACTGCAGCCTAGACATCTTGAATACATTCCAATGGGTGGTGGCATCCTAGCTGTCATCGCTGCAAAAATACTATATAGCTACCGATAAACGAGGACGAGGACCACTGCACCAGTCATGTAAGGAGAAAGCACTGAACAGAAGTCATACTAGCTTTGATTCCAGCAGAGGGCAGCATAGCAACTGAGAATCATTTGGTTTGAACTCGGCAGCATCACCTGAGCAAACCCTGCAGGTCTAAGACCCCTTCCAGGTTTGTACTCAGTAAATATGTTTCATGCATAATTTGGTCCCAAAACATTCAGAGAATTAAAGATGATAGGAAGAACTTTAGATTAAATCAGTGTTTGACTGCACATATTGCAATGATGTGGTCGCTGATGTTCGTTAGTTTAGTTTAGTTTATTGTTTTGCACAGTTTTAAAGATATACAAGAAAATATCAAATATAAATACTATACGGTGCAGGAAGAGGCAAAAAACCCAATGGGCTTATTTGAAGCCTCCACCGAAGATATTACAATTTCACATGTTATAAAGAACACAAGATTAACATATAAAAACAAAAAGTATAACTACACAAAAGTGATGGCAAACTAATAATGCAATATATAAATAATAAAGAATAAAGACAAAAGAAAAGTGTGTGTGAGTGTGCATGGGATATTGTTTTTACAGCTTGTATTGACTCCTGAGCAAATAAGACTAATGGTAGAAATGATCATGTCACTATCAGTGAAACACAAAAAAAAAGAAAAAAAGAACATGGATACATGTAGAACAATACATTGGGAAAACAGTTACAAAACAGCAGTCAAGTGGTGCTTCAAACGTCCTTTATAACATTTCAAAGAGGAATATTCCCTTCACTTGAATGTATCTTCTCCAACTCAAACTCTCATCAACAATAATACCGTACCCAGGTATTATATATACATATATACATTATACATATTGACAGACTCAATAGTAATTTTGCATGAATCTTTACGGTATGATTTTTTGCCACTAAAAATTATGAAATTTGATTTCTTTATATTCAAGGATAGTTTATTTAATCTGAACCACATAGCATAGGCAGTTAAACCAGCATTGACATCCTTAATCAGTAAGCTGAAATTTGAACGAGAGAGCACTAGGGTTGTGTCATCTGCAAACATTATTGGACAAAGGGAGTTTGAAACATTAGCACTGTATTCTTGCTGCAGCAGGTGGGGAAGATGAGGCAATATATAGATACATGACAATAAACAGGTAAGAATGATTTATGAGAGTCTGACAGAGATAAATCTAGCTGATGTAGGGATAATACGTCATTCTACACGCCCACACAGGTGACGTTATGTTTCGCGGATAACGCCTCCCAACTTGCCTTCCCTCCCCTCAACTCGGTTTCAAGCCTGAGGTGACAAATAACACGCCTTGCGTTTATATTAAAAACGCGAGTTAAACACGCTTTCATCATTCAGTGATGTTAACGGGATCCGATCTAAAAACTCCTACTGAGATGGTCAGAGGGTGGGGACTGCAAGTCAGGATGTCAGCAGGTATCCAACAGAAACATCCATACAGACAGGTGGAAACAAGCAGTGGGATGATCAGAGGGGGGGACTGCAGGTCAGCATGCAGCTCCTGAAGCTCCGGCCTGCAAACATGCACAAAAGAGAAAAGATGGGCAGACCAGCACAACAAACTACAAAAACAATGGAGATTATGGTGATGAGATACGTCTAATTAATAACTGAGGGTTGATCTGAAGAAAGAAAAGAGAAGAAGACGAGAAAAGGAGGGGTGATGGGCACCACAGTGGCACTCAGTTGCGCTGCTACATTTTGATCAGCTGGAGGATATTCAGAGAATTTCTAGCCTAGTAATCTAGCCTAGAAGATAAAAACGCCTAAATTAGTTTTTCAGCATCACTCTGCGAGAGGATGTTCCTTTCTTTGCGATATTAAAAACGCTGTTTCACAAACCTGATTAATATACGGTTTAAACAACAAATCCTGATCAAAAATAATACCAAGACTTCTCACAGTTGTACTGGAGGCTATCGCAAAACCATCTAATCCCTTCTTAAAGTGTGTGGGACCAAAAATAATAACAGATTTTATTATCGGAATTCAGAAGCAAAAAAATCTTCGGACATCCAGTCCTTGATGTCCCTAAGACATGCCTGAAGTTTAGCTAACGGTTCTGTTTCATCTGGCCTCAGGGCGCAACAGAGTTGTGACTCTTTGTCAGCCTGGCTACAGTGCTGAACAGAAAACGTGGGTTACTTTTGTTATCATCTATCAACAATGAATAATAAGCTGTTTATGTTACAAAGAAAATCCTCCATACATTTACCTCAATAAACAAACAGAATTCATAGCACAGCAGACATACAAATGAGATTAAAGTCCCAAACAGTTCCCTGTAACAAGGGAAGTAAAAAAACAAGCAAATGTATTCATCTGACATGTTCTGTCATAACATGTTTATGATGTTCAGGTTACCTCGTTTCCAAATTTTGGCCCAATCTGTCTGCGGGGATGTTTTCACACTCTATGTTTCTTTTTAACTGTGCTATACATCGCCTGTGTGTCCTCCACCGCTGCTGGAGACAAAAATGAGAGGCTACGGATTAAAATGCTGATTTATTTGACACATATCCTACAGTATGTGCTATGATGGCATCCGTAGAGTCGGTACACCGTTTTGTTTCATGGAAATGAGAATTTGTAATTAAAATGACAATATTGACACATTTAGCTGCTCAGAGTAATAAAGAGTGCCCTGTATGAGGATCTGCTCACCCTGTGCCTCCGAGAATCTTGTGGTTGCGTAAACGACGCTCTCTTCTTGTGGGTGGGGGTGACTTGGGCTGAAGTTGGAGTAGATGTGGTCCGCCGGGGTTGTGGAGAATCTTAAAGCACCGTAATGAATTTCATCCATCTGCTAAACATACAGAGAAGAACATTCATTATTTTTTATTGCCACTTGATAAAACAGAACTCCTTTTGACGTCACACTAGTAAAAATAGTCTTTTTCACTGTAGTAAGAAAACCATGATTTACTGGCAGTGATGCAGCGCAAGAAGAGGAATTGTAAGCTTACAGCATGGAAGTGATGTTTTCTATTTGAACACCCACAGCTCAAAAAGAGAAATATTTAAACACATCAGCAGTTATGAGACCAAACACTTGGTCTCTTTTTATTGAAACCACCCTGATGGAATCTCAGCCATAAAACATCTACTTCTACACATATTTGTAGTTTTTAGAGGTGTGATGGCTGTACCTGCTGCCACACAGTAATGGTTGGTAAACCCACACACACATACACTTGTGTGGTTCCTTTTAAGTTTTATTACTTTCATAATAAAACATGCACACAATTCATATTAGTTGGAGATACACTCATTCTTTCTAGAGCACACATATATAATATTTTGTCACATCATTACAAGTCGGGTTCATGGGCTCTGCTTCCAGATCCTCTGCTTTCATCCCACAACTTGTATATCAGGTTCAATGGTGTTAGTTACCTGCAGGTGTGAGTGTGTGGTTGTTGGTCTATATGGTTCTGAGATGGACTGGAGACGGACTGGAGGCCTGTTCAGGGTGTAGCCCTGCCTTTTACCTGAAGAGAGCTGGGATAAGCTCCAACAGATCCCAGTGACCCTGAATAAGAGTTAGAAGGGTGTATATAATGGGTGGAGGGGTGAATTTTCGTTTTTGTTTGGTCTCAGAAAAATAACTGTTAATGTGTTCCTCATTTCACAGCTCTAAGAAGAGGGAACTTATTTTTCGACCAAGCTGTTGCAACATTGCTTAAGTCCAATCCATCTTCTTCCTCATTAAAAAAAGAAGAGGCTAAATTTGAAAAACTGAAAGACTTTTACAACTCTATCTTTGTGTGACACTTTTAATCCAAATACATTTATAGAGAGATTTGTAGACTAAAAATGTTAAATTAGTAGTAAATAATGGAGAAAGTGTAAAAGGCAACACCTCTCGTATGTAAGGGGTGTCGAATTAGCCTGTTGATTGCGAATAATTAATCACAGGCATATTTAGCCCTTTATGTTTTTTAATCGCTTAATCTATTTTTTAATCTCCAACTTGACTTTCTGTTTGCGAGTTGGCTTTATTATGAAATCTGAGTTTGTGTGGTGGGCTTGTTGTGCTTGAGTTGAGGGTAGAAACAACGGTCAGTCCCACCTTGCAGTGGACATTGATTAGCTGTCCATGTGTGTGGGACATTTTAGCCACATAAACGCAAAGCACCCGGTCACGATCGCAGCCACAGCTAATGTTAGCAGCAACGCTCTTCCCCAAACTAAAATAGAGGATATATATATATATATATATATATATATATATATATATATATATATATCCTCTAGTATATATATGTCAAGGAGTTTACAACTAAAAACAAGAGGTGCATTACACATTTTAGCATAACTTGTAGTGCGAATTGAGCTTGGTGACACAAAGTGATGAGATACAGGTTTAATCTGCTACGTCTAAACTAAACTGACGTGACTTTTAAAATTGATCAACACATTTCAGTTTTAGCTGCAATGCCTAAAAATTGCATATTTTAGAAACAAATAAATAGGTAAATTTGTGCTTGGATCTTTGAAGGAACTCATAAATAATATATGACAATGTTGCCACTTTGTTTTGGGCACTTAATCTAAAAATATGTCATTCAGTGAGTGGGTCTGATTTGCAGGGTGCTGTGACAACAGACCCAGATCAGAGTAGATTATGCATTTGACATTTTGACATATTTGACATTTCCTGCATTTGATGAACCTCTGAAGTGGGTAGTGCAAAGCTGCAACACCAATTTCAAAATTAAAGCTGCAAGCAGCGATGAACGGGCACTCGCGCGTGCAATTTTCACCCGATGACACCACCCATGACTCTTTATGTCAAACCATTAAAAAAATATGGCAATAAATAGGAACTATCACATATCAACCAATTAGAAGAAGGGGCGAGGCTAATTTGCACCAATTAAGGTGAAGGAGTCAAAACCGAGTCCGATGACACCACCCACGACTCTCTATGTCAAACCGTTCAAAGGTTATAGCAGAAAATAGGGACTATCAAATATTGACCAATCAGAAGAAGGGGCGGGGCTAATTCAGGCCAATGAAGGTCAATTACTTAAAACCGAGTCCGACTGAGAAAAGTAATATGCGTTGTCGCAGGATGGAGACGCACATTTTGATGTATAACACACCTGGGTGCACGTTACTGTTCGGGCCGTATTAACTGCCGAAGGAACGGCATAAATTGTGCCAAAATTACACGATTAATTCAAAATGGCCAACTTCCTGTTGCGTTTCGGCCATGGCGCCAAGAGACTCTTTTTTTTTTTTATTTTTTTTTTTAAATATTTTTATCCCGGTTTTTTTCCCATTTTTACCACCCCGTGCTCCTACCTACTGACAGTCCTGGGCATTGCCATCCTCTACCCAACCCCTGGAGGGCCCTGCACTGAGCTCAGGTCTCCTCCTTAACCTGAAGAGTGAGCAGGCCGCATCTTTTCACCAGACAGGGTGGGGTTTCTCCGGCCGAACGTAGCGCGTGGAAGGATCACGTTATTCCGGCCAGATCCTCCCCACCCCATCTGGCGCCCCGGTTGGCCAGAGGGTATAGCCCAGGACTGTGTGCATGTTTTTGTGAGGGTAGCTCACATTAGCTACCCAAGGGAACACGGGGAGAACATACAAACTCCACACAGAAAGATCCTTTCGCCAACCCCACCCATGGTGTGGACTCCGAAGTCATGGGGGAACTAACACGCACTTCAGCACCCACAGCGTCCCCCGGCGGGAATCGAACCCAGGACCTTCTTGCTGTGAGACCGCTGCACTACCAGCTGCGCCACCGTGCCCCTGCCAAGAGACTCTTTAAGTTGCGACATGATACAGGTGTGTACCAATTTTCGTGCATGTATGTCAAACCGTATCGTGGGGCTTGAGGCTTGAAGTTTTCTAGGGGGCTTTCTAGTTGAGCCATTAGGCCACACCCATTAATCCAAACCATTAAATATCAAATTTTTCACCAGGCCTGGCTTGCGTGCAAAATTTGGTGACTTTTGGGGCACGTTTAGGGGGAAAAAAAGGCCCTCATTTCGTCGGAAGAAAAATAAAAACAACGTGAACGAGAACAATTCCTACAAATGCAATAGGGCCTTCGCTGAACTATCACAACTTGGTTGAAATTCAAGCTCTTGTACTGTATGTCTGTTGTTGTGAGTTTTTTTTTTAATGAAAATACGTCTAAGGACCGTTTCTAATACCAAAGGAAATTATTCCCGCTTCTGACAAAAAAAAAAAACAACCCAAAAAGGCTCCTTTAAACTCTTGCCACTTACCTGGACACTGTTGTCTGGTTTCTCTTCAGTTGCAGGTTTATTTTTCAAGGACGTGTCTCTTCTGAGAAAGAAATATATATATAAACAATAATCATTAACTACTAGGATTAATTACTAACACAGTAATATTTTTGCATTATTACAGTACTGTAAAACCTGACGTCTAAAACTAAAATTGGTTCAGGAGAAGATCTTTTACGGACAAGAAGCAGGATCAAAACCAATGTTGTAGAAAAACATTTTTAGACTAAACAGGAAAGACTGGAAAAATACTTTTTTCTTTCTTTTTTACAAGAATGAAATCAAATTTACAGGTAGGCAGATGACAGGGAAGTGACCGACAATATGGTGTAACTAATTAAAAACTAAGTACAGTGATGAGTATCTAACTGACGTCCAACATGGATTGTACATGTGAAAAACATGTCATCTCCTTACAGGCTGGAGCTTCCAACTGATTACCGTATTTTGCGGACCATGAGGCACATCGCATGAAGGGGCAATAACAATGAACGCTACTATTTTCATACATAAGACCATTATAAGGCGCATGATAAAACATAACACAAGCGAATACAAGCGAAAACAAAACAGTCTGATTAGTTGACCTTTATTCAACTCATTCACAATAACTCAGAATATCGTTCATTTGTAACTAAAACAGGAAAATAAACTCACACTTTAAATCATTCATCTTCCACAAATCCAAAAAATAAAAAGTGGAGGAGGTAAGCGTTGTACTACATCCTGTTCTCAGATTGGTTCATTGTTGCCAGCGATAGCGGACAGCTGAAGTTAGTTTGAGGTTGGAACAATGTTGTATTCCAACATTTGACTATAATGGATTATAGGGCTGTAACGATACACTAATCTCACGATACGGTACGATACACCATATTGAGGTCACGATAACGATACGATATTATAGCAGTATTTTTTTAACAACCTTGAATGAGGAACATATGACTGGAAAAAATGGTCTTTTATTTGAAAGACACAAAAAACAAAACAATACTGTGCGTTTGCCCTATTGTTCCAGTTTGTAATGCTTTATAGTGTTTAAGTTTTAAAGAGAAAGCCAGGCCAACCATTTTCCACAACTGAACAAAAAGTAAATGTCAGGTTTGCATTATGCATCTTCACTTTCATACAAGTACAAATATTTTGCCACAAACTGGATAGTTTCTCTCATGTATGTTTTGACTTTTTTTCTTTTCCAGAAATTGAACAACTAAAATTAAATAAATAAATAAAAGTAAATAAATCAATACAATTTTACATCATAAAAAAGATGATTCATGCTCATGTTTGTTAAGAAGGTTATTTTGGTAATTCAGGGTTCATTATTTTATAAATATATTCTTTATATTCTGATGTAAATCAGGGACTATAATGACACTAGTCAGTTTATTTGTAGTGATTAGTCTGTTTTAGATTGGGCGGAGTGATACGCCACAGTACGGCACTAGGTGCTGTGTTGATGTTCTAAAATCCTACACTGTTGAGGGACATTAAAGTACACTGGAACTCAGCAGAAGTTTCCCTGTGTTTATCCTACTCACCACCCCAAAAAGGTTTAATTTAATAAGGTATGGCTTAACTCTAAACCAGACTTAAAAGTTCAGAGCTAAAAACCCTGCAAGAGTCCCGTGATCGGGACCGTAAAACGGTCCTAGTTTCTTCTGAGCGGAGGAAGATTTTGGTCCGCGGGTCGAGGCGCGGTCGGCACGCGCGGTCGGATGCGCGTTACTAGTCAACACAATAGATTAATATTAATAACCCAATAATTCCGTGGCACGATATATTGTTACACCCCTAATGGATTATGATACAGATTAGAAAATTGGGTTTAAACTACAAACCTAACGTTGGCTTGACGTCTAGTTATAGTAAGGTAACATAGATTAGATGTTGGGTGAAGGTTGCTTACCAGCACTACATAATTAGTTATCTAACGTCTGATGTTGCAATCCGTATCCAACCAAGGACTGACTTTAATGTTTCGGCTGACGGTCCGACCATCAATCAAGCGGAGCGGCTTTGTCACTATCATAGTCACTGAAACATGTTTTTTTAAGTTTTTGAGTGCAGTGTTCCACATAAAACTGTTTCGAGGTCAGTAAGCACAACAAAATTCATACATAAGCTGCACCCGATTATCGGGCACACAGCTGATTTTTGAGAAAAAATAAGGATTTTAGTTGCAGGTTTAGTTTAGGTAATAACAGCTTTTTATTTATATATAACTGTTTTAAAGAAACATAGTTCTGAATATCTTAATCACATTTCTACCAACAGGTCGGTCAAAATGTTACCTAATGGAGATTTAATTGAGAACTTTGACTGGTAAAGTATGTGCCCACTGCATTTGTAAAAAAAGGATTGGAAAAAAATAAGTAGATTTCCTCAAGATGTATTAAATAAAGCAGAAATTAATTGAAATAATCACCTAATCCACAATACTAACAGAAGGACAATGACGACCAGAGAAGCTGCAGTGACTGAAAGAGCAACTGGAAGCTTCAACGAACCTGGGAATAAATGATCAACAACAAACAATTAACATTTCTTGATGACAAATAGATTCCAAATATTAGGAGTAACCGGTAGTTGATAAATGTTTGGTCTCTTCTGCAGTTACAGACAAGGTACAAGTTAAAAAGTACCTTTCACTTTAATAGGATGAAATCTGGATCTACGTCGTCCTCTGCTGTTCTGGGCTTCACAGTAATAATTTCCACTGTTTTCAGCACTGAAGTCACTGATAGTGAAGTTGTTTCCTGAAGCTTTTGGTGAGTCTTCATCCTCCTTGTACCAGGTGTAATTAGCTGCTGGGTTAGCATCACTGCTGCAGCTCAGTGTCACTGAGGTTTCCTCTGATATCCCACCAGAGGAACTCACTGACACAGACGGGAGGTTTGGAGCATCTGGACACACATGTTTAGAGAGAAAGACGATATGTTCAGTTACTCAGCAGCAGTCGGGAAACCCCCAAGTGTGGCGACCCATGAACTTCACTGCAAAATAAAGAAATATCTTTATAATCAAATTAGATTTGCCATCAGTGCTACCGCTCCCTCTGTCAAAGTTTTGGAGACAGCAGTTCATACTCCTGTTTCTTCTCGACTTCAATGTTGTAATTTTTCTAAATAACAACTAAGACTCACCCGCATGAATGAAATCAGCAGGTCTTGTTGAAGAACTATACATCTCAGAATTAATGTCACTACTTTTGTCATGTAATCAATGAACACCAGTAAACCCGCTTCTTTGGCAGCATTCATGCCCATACCATTACTCTACCCCCACCATGTCTAATGCATGATGGGACATGCTTTGGGTTATGAGCTTTTCCTTTTCTTCTCCATACTTTCTTTAAAACATCATTCTGATACAAGTTTATATTGATTTCATCTGTTTGAAGGATCTGCATCTATAAAATGTGACTGTTCTGTCCCTTGTTTGCACTATATAAGTGTTTTATGCATTTGGCTTTTTATATGGTCTTTTATTTTGAAATCCATAATTTTTTTGAAGTGCAGCTCAGACAGGATGTAATGGTGGAAGTCAATCATTTTGCAGTAAATCATCTATCTGCCTTTTGTTTCGTGCCTTCAACATCACTGTCTGTAAGTTTTGATTTGTACATGGGAGTAGAATTAGATTTACATTTTAGTTGGAGTAGATGCTTCCCATGAGGGTGGATTTTGATTACCGTATTTTCACGACCATTCGGCGCACCGTGTGAAAAGGCGCACCCTCATTTTTGTGTGTCATTTTTAGATTTAAAACACACATACGGCGCACCGACCCAAAAGGCGCAGTCTACAGACACGGAGCTGCACACACGCGCGCCGCAAAACACACACACCCGCTGCAGAACACACACACAAGCACACAAGTGTGCTTATTTAAAAATAGAGCGGGAGCAAAACTTAGTTTGATTGTATTTTATTTAAATTTTTACATTAATCAAGCCCTTCAAAGTCCTCCTCTGTTTCTGCATTAAAGAGCTCCGCTAATTCAGCTGTGCAAGTCCCAATTTCCTCGGTGTCAGTCACTTTCTGCACAACAGTAAATAAACTTTTCATACCCCGTTGTGCGGATCCCCCACCGCGCAGACCCCGTCTCTCCCCGGCGCAGACCCCGTCTCCCCCCGGCGCAGATCCCGTCTTTCCCCCGGCGCAGAGCCTGTCTCTCCCCGGCGCAGACCCCGTCTTTCCCCTGGCGCAGAGCCCGTCTCTCCCCGGGGCAGAGCCCGTCTCTCCCCGGCGCAGAGCCCGTCTCTCCCCGGCGCAGACCCCGTCTCCCCCCGGCGCAGAGCCCGTCTCCCCCCGGTGCAGAGCCCATCTTTCCCCCGGCGCAGACCCCATCTCCCCCCGGCGCAGAGCCCGTCTCTCCCCGGCGCAGAGCCCGTCTCTCCCCGGCGCAGACCCCGTCTCCCCCCGGCGCAGAGCCCGTCTCCCCCCGGCGCAGACCCCGTCTCCCCCCGGCGCAGACCCCGTCTTTCCCTGGCGCAGAGCCCGTCTTTCCCCCACGGCGCAGACCCCGTCTCCCCCCGGCGCAGACCCCGTCTTTCCCTGGCGCGGATCCCGTCTCCAGCCACCCCTTTTCATTCGCTGTTATAATGACTCCGGCTGGAAACGTCTTAGGCAAAGTTTTTCTTTTAAAAATCACCATAGGCGTTTCTGTCCATCAGCGTGGCAGGCAAGCACCACATAAATGAGTATGTGTGTGTTTCGCGCCGCGAAACACACACACGCGCATGTCGGGGATACGGTACCGGGGTTTGTAACCTAATATGGCTGAAAATCTCGGAGGGTGAAGCTGATCCGACCTGGGACAGAGTCCAGAAATCCCTGCTCCCAAAGCGGCCGGGAACCAGGAAAATTCGATCGGACCCGCTTTGGGAACCAGGAAGTCGGAAGGAGCAGCGCGCATCACGGCGGCTTCAACTGGGGAATGTGACCGGTTCCGACCGGCCGGGACCGGAGGAAGCCGCCTGCACTGGTAGCAGGGGCTCCCGAGGAAAGACCACCGGCATTTCAGCCGGATCTGCCCCGGGGATCCGGAGCGCTGGCCCCGCAACCCCACGGCAGGTGCATCCTTGGTTCCCGACATGCAAAACACACACGCGCTGCAGAACACACACACAAGTGTGGTTATTTAAAAATAGAGTGGGAGCAAAACTTAGTATTTTATTTCACTTTACACATCAAGCAAATCCTTAAAAGTCTTCATCTTCTGTTTCGCATTAAACAGCTCAGTGGATGGTCTCATTCACGTCCGCAACTCACGGGGGCTTCACCCGCCCCCTTCTCTTTTTACCGTTCTCATGGTGGCCGGCCTTACATTACCGTAATTCAGGTAATAGACACGGCGCACCGTTTCATAAGGCGCCCGGCACATTTAAAAAAAAAATAAAAATTTATGTGCGCCTTATGGTCGCGAAAATACGGTATGTGTACAATTTAGTGATAGTCAATTGATCCGTAAAACTAGTCACTTGTTTCTCTGTTTCTATGCAATCAAGCTAACTTTGGGGATAATCAACACTATAATAAGGACTGTTTTTTCTTTTCCGTTATACAGTTGAACTCCATTTTGAAAAATGTGCTGAATAAACTGGAGCTAAGGAAGCTACATCCTGACCCAGTGAGTGATTTTCAAGAGGAGTACGGCTTACTGCTAAATTGTGTTTGACACACAAAAGGAGGGCAGGATAAGGAGGGTTTGTTAGATATTCTCTGGCAAAGTCTAATCAAACTTCTTCTTGACTGTAACCACACGTTTCTTGTCGTAAACCGTCCGTATTTACATCATGAATTCGTCTGTTCATCGGAGGTTTTCACAGTAGCCCCTTTCACACAGCCAGTTCGAGGCGGGAACGTTGCGCCTTTAAGCCGCCTCGCTGTTCTGTGTGAAAGTCACGGAGGCGGAATGGGGGGGCCAAGTGGCCCCACCAATAAGCCGGCAGCGGAGGTAGTCACAGAGCCGTCACAGAGACGAAACGGGGTCTGTGTGAATGACACAGCCGGCATGCCGCTGACATGACGGTCGGACTGACGCTGTCGTCACGCCTCTGATTGCGGAACGCCGGCATGCTGTGTGAATTTACAGACGGGAGCGGCGTTATGCCGGCGTTGTATGGTTCTGTGTGAACCAACAAAGGCGGCGTATTGGCAGGACTTCTTTACACCAATATTGCGGAATCTCTGTGTGAAAGGGGCTAGTGACACATTTACCTTCTCCAGGTAATCTTGCCTGATGTTTTTGCTGTTAAGAGGTTTTTCTTCAGCAAGATAGCGCCCCGCATGGTCGCCACGGTGTTTCGCTCTCTGCTACTTCTTAGCTTTTTGTTTATTTTTCCTGTTTTCTGCTGTCGACCACAGGTCACCTTCAGTAGAGAGCAACTTCTTAACATTGGAAAGTCTTCTCCCGGAACTTTTCACCCAGTTTTCACTGAACCGGACAGCTTTAAGGAGATTCTGGTTGGAGCAGCAGCTGCTCTCTACCAGTTTCACAGGAGACTCAGACAGGGCATGCGTGCGGGAGCTCTCGTGAAGCTGAGGGAGAGAGGCTTCCGCACCCCGCTCTCCTCCATACACCTGGGGAATGTCCGCTCCCTCGCAAACAAGATGGATGAGCTGCTGCTACTCATCACAAAAAACCTGGACTATAGCAGATCTGCCGCCGTTTGTTTCACTGAAACCTGGCTCAGTGATCTCATCACAGACAGCGCGTTGCGGCTGCCGGGATTTCAGCTCCTCTGAGCGGATTGCAACAAGGAACTTTCAGGCAAGACAAAGGGAGGTGGAATATGCTTCTACATAAACAAAGATTGGTGTAGGGATGTCACAGTGTTAAAAGACTCTTGCAGCCCTTACTTAAAGATGCTTTTTGTGAACTTTAGACCTTTTTATTCACCACCGGAGTTTTCCTCCTTTGTCCTGGTCGATGTCTACATCCCGCCACACACGTGTGTGACTGAAGCCACTCAGCTGCTGGCCGACCAGATAACGGACTTGGAGAAAAAACTCACTGTTCATTGTTTTGGGGGATTTCAACTGAGCAACCCACGAACTTCCTAAATACAGGCAACATGTTACGTGCCCCACCGGAGACACGCAGACTCTGGACCACTGTTACACTGTTATTAAGGACGCATACCGCGCAGCGCAGCTTTAGGACAAGCCTGTAGTGAGGACTGTGAAGAAGTGGACAGAAGAGTCGAAGCTGAAGCTTCAGGCCTGATTCGACTGCACGGACTGGGGTGTTTTTGAAGTTGCAGCCTCAGACCTGCATGAACTTACGGACACTGTGACATCAGTTTTTGTGAGGACATGTGTGTGCAGACTAAGACCTTCTGCACATACAATAACAACAAGCCCTGGTTCACACCGAACCTCAGGAAGCTGCGCCGAGCCAAGGAGGAGGCCTACAGAAGTGTGATCGAGCCCTGTTCAAGCAGGCCAGGAACACGCTGACGAGGGAGATCAGAATAGCAAAGAGGAGCTACGGAGAGAGACTGCAGAGTCGCCTCTTTGCCAACCCTGACCCCCCTTCTGTGTGGAGAGGTCTGCAGGACATCACCGGGTTCAGAAGAACAGCTCCACGCCCTGCAGGCAGCCTCAGGCTCGCAAACCAGCTGAACAGTTTTTACTGCAGGTTCCACGATCAGGCTAGCAGCACACCACCATCACCATCACCCCCCTCCCCTCAGCTGCACCACCATCACCCCCCACACCTCCCTCAGCTGCACCGCCATCACCCCCCCCCCCCCCCAGGTACACCACCATCACCCCCACACCTCCCCCAGCTGCACCACAATCACCCCCCACACCCCCAGCTACACCACCATCACCCCCCACCCCCCAGCTGCACAACCATCACCCCCCCCAGCTGTACCACCATCACCCCCCACCCCCCCAGCTGCACCACCATCACCCCCCCCCCCCCCCAGCTGTACCACCATCACCCCCCCTCAGCTGCACCACCATCACCCCCCCTCAGCTGCACCACCATCAGCCCACACCCCCCCAGCTGCACCACCATCACCCCCCCCAGCTGTACCACCATCACCCCCCAGCTGCACCACCATCACCCCCCACACCTCCCCCAGCTGACCGCATATTCACACCTCACCACAGCCAACCATTCCTACCTCTGTCTACCCCCACTCCCCCCCTCTTCCCCCCACCTGACACCCTGCCTGCACTTCAGATCTGTGAGAAGGAGGTGTGTCGGCTGTGCCAGAGGCAGAAGGTCAGGAAGGCTCCAGGCCCAGGCGGCGTGTCCCCCTCCTGCCTGAGAGCCTGTGCTGAGCAGCTGGCTCCCACCTTCACACGGATCTTCAACTGGTCCCTGGAGCTGTGTGAGGTGCCCTCATGCCTCAAACGCTCCACCATCATCCCAGTCCCCAAGAAAACCCACCATCACAGGACTAAATGACTACAGGCCTGTCGCCCTGACATCTGTGGTCATGGAATCCTTTGAGTGGCTGGTGTTGAGCCACCTGAAGGACATCACAGGCTCCCTGCTCGACCCCCTGCAGTTTGCCTACTGGGCAAACAGGTCGGTGGATGACGCAGTCAACATCGGACTGCACCACATCCTGCGCCACTTCAACACCCCAGGGACTTACGCGAGGATCCTGTTCGTGGACTTCAGCTCGGCATTCAACACCATCGCTCCTGTAATCCTCCACCAGAAGCTTACCCAGCTCACCGTGCCTGCCTCCACCTGTCAGTGGATCACCAGTTTCCTGAGTGACAGGAGGCAGCAGGTGAGGCTGGGGAGCATCTCATCCAGCACCCGGACAATCAGGTGGCGACCCCAGGGGTGCATCCTCTCACCACTGCTCTTCTCCCTCTACACCAAAGACTGCACATCAGGGGACTCGTCTGTGAAGCTCCTGAAGTACGCGGACAACACCACCGTCATCGGCCTGATCCGGGAGGGGGACGAGTCCATGTACAGACAGGAGCTGGAACAGCTGGTCCATTGGTGCAGTCGGAGCTGAACTTGCTCTAGACTGTCGAGATGACACACCGTCCACCCCCACAAACCCCCCAGTTCTGTTTGAACTCCTCCCCTCTGGACGGCGCTACAGAGCTCTGTACGCTAAAACCTCCAGACATAGAGACAGTTTCTTCCACCAAGCTGTTGCTCTGATGAACTCTCATCACTCATCACACCCATGTCTTGTCTGACCTGACCTGGCCAAATAAACATGATTTCGGATTCTCATTCTGATTCTGAGCAAGCAAAGGATTCTGGTATCATGAATTTCAGTGGTCTTCTGTGATCTTTCAGGCATCTTGTGTTATCTCTTTTACAGATTTATGTTGTTTATTGGCCTCCTTCACATCCACTGAGATCTTCATAGTGGCAACTCTAGTCAAACAGCTAAATGTCACCTGATAACTCTGATAACTATGTTCATTTTATGCAGATTTTACAGTTGTAGTTTTGACTGTTGACTCTTCCACTGAATTTATTGAATCAATATTTTTTGTTGTTTTAAATGAATTTCTCTGAACAACCTGA
Organism: Cololabis saira; assembly: GCF_033807715.1. NCBI lineage: Eukaryota > Metazoa > Chordata > Actinopteri > Beloniformes > Belonidae > Cololabis > Cololabis saira. Next base: position 55,172,584 of record NC_084587.1, read on the forward strand.
CTTTACAGCATCACATCCTGTCCTCTAATCCAAACTCAACACACAGTTAATACATCACAGAGTTGTTTTCAAGACTAATGATAACAGATAATGTTAACTTACACTGGACATCAAGGACCAAAGATACAGAGTGTTGATCCTCAGACTTGCAAGAGTAGATCCCTCTATCCTCAGAGCTGATGGAGGAGAAGTGATAAATACCTGCTGATCCCAGAGGCAGCATTTGTTTCTCCTTGTACAGAGTATTCTTAGCTGCTGGGTTAGCATAGGTGAAGCAGGTCAGATTCACTGACATGCCCTCCACGATCTCACCAGAGGGACTCACCGACAGAGAGGGAAGCTTTGACGGATCTGCAGATTTATGAAGTTTAATATGTTAATAAAAATGTATTAAGAAGTGAGAAACATAATGTTGGTCCAATGTTCCATCTTCATTTTCATATAATTAACCCTCCCAGTAGAGACGGTGAGATTTGGTATTTATTTTTGATTGAATTTTCATAGTTATCCTTTCCTTCTTTAAAAATGTAACAGCAAACATAGATGAAAATCAAAGTTGTATCTTGGTAACACATGAAAGCAAAATAAACATTAAGCTGGTCTGGTGTCAGTCGTCCAGAGGTGTCTAATGATATGATTCTGAAATAAAGATAAAAATTGACTTTCATACATTAGAAACAGTCTCATACTTTGCAAACAACAAGCTTCATTTTGTTGGTGAGTGAACTCACACTCTGGAGGAGATCGGTGGTCCTCGTATCCTTTCAAAGCACAGGAGACGTTGTCCTCAGGGTGAAAGTTGTCTCTGTATTTAGAAGTTTGCTGGATCGTGTTCTTCTGTCCGTTCCTAAACCAGATGTAGGAACGATGAGCAGCTGGTTTGCAGCTGCTGTGACACTTCAGCTCCACATCAGTGTAAGACCCATTGACTGCTATTATCCTGTTCACCTGCACCTGCAGACCTGGATATGAAAGAACAATAGTGACACCTGGAATAAACACGGATTCACACAAAATATCTCCATCCACAAACATCTCAAAATGACTTCCTTGTGTTTACTTGAATGTACTGCAGTACATACTTGTGACAGTCAGAGTCGTTCCAGGTAAATCGTTGCCCCATTCAAAATCCCCTGTTTTGAATTTGAAGCGATATTCAGCTGAATCAGTGTCTCTAAGGTCCCGTATTCTCAGAGTTGACCTTCCTGCTGTTTCATGGAGCTGAACACGGTCTTTATCACGAAGTAAGTGGTAATTGTTGTGAGGGTTGAACCAACTCTTTGATACAACACCATTTCCAGGACTGTATGTGCAAGAAATATCCACCGATGAGCCTTTGGGGGCACAGATGCTTCTGTCAGTGTAAGTCACTTTGTTACAGGTGGGACGAAGGACACCTGAAATTACAAAATTATTTGGAAGTCACACATACGCATACAACAGAGTATTAGGGCCAAACTAAGACAAAAAAATTTGGAAATTACGAGAATAAAGTAGTAAAATTACGAGAATAAAGCCATAATGTTGCGAGAATAAAGTCGTAATATTACGAGAATAAAGTTGTAATATTATGAGAATAAAGTCGTAATATTACGAGAATAAATTCTAATATTACGAGAATAAACTCGTAATTTATGAGAATAGCAGTCTTCTCCCTGTGTTAAAATGAGGAATATTGAGCATCTTGTGAAGTTATATTTTGGTATCGGTTTCACAAATAACGAGATACTTAATCTTTTGTCACATCAGCATCGAATTATTATCAGTATAAGGACTTTAAAACGATTGTGCAAATGACTGCGTTTATTTCGAAAAAGGAACCACACAGACTTTGTTTCCTTAGAAACAACAATACCTCTTTGAATGGTAGCAGATGGAACCACCGATAGCTTTGCAGTTGACCAGACAGCTCCTCTTCCACAAAAGACGTATGTGCTCTTCCTGTTAGACTTCTCATAATATTACGACTTTATTCTCGCAACATTATGACTTTATTCTCTTAATTTTACAACTTTATTCTCATATTATTATGACTTTATTCTCGTAATTTCCTTTTTTTTTTGTCTTAGTGTAGCCCTAATACTCCGTCATAAAAACATGAACTAATAGTTGGCTGTTGCAACAGTAGTAGTAGAAATGATCTGTAAAGAATGAAAACACAAAAATGTATAGAAGCCCTTCTGTCAAATAAATGAACATTAATGAGCGTGGACATAAACAGAAACTTTGTTGATGGTAAACTGAAGTAAACTCACAGACTGAAGCAGAAGGGAACTTCTCATGTCCTCTTACAGCACAGGAAACGCTGTCTTCTTTCTCAAAGTAGGCTGCCACAAAAGACTTTCCTGTGTAAGTTTTCCTTCCATTCTTGAACCAGACAAATGAGTGACCATCAGTGACGTGACAAGACCTGGAACACCTCAGTTCTACCCATGAAGGCCACAATGTTGGATGTGGTATCCTCACTTCAACCTGGAGAACTGTGATGGCAAATTGAGAAATGTTGTTTAAAATTAAAGTATACAAATAACATAATTAACCATTAAGAAGAACAGTTAAACAATCAAAAAGTTAAAAATGACGCGACTCAAAACTTTTGTAGAAAGTTACAGCACTATTAGCAATATGTTACAGTAACTTATAACATCTTTGTTCACCTGTTTCTGAGGTTTTCAGTTAAGCTTTGATATTTTTTCATAAACACTTATTATTTTGTTAAACATTATCCTACCCTCGTTTACATCATCCATCAAATGAAGATGAAATGAAATTAGATAAAAGATCAACCCATAAAACCTCTCAGATTGCTGATTTACTTGTTACTACTAAATAATCCATGTTTCAAGTGAGATACAGATATTTTGGCTGCCAAGCTCTTCTTTTGTGGAACCAGTTTTCTATTTGATGTTTATCCCAGCTGTCATTATTTAAAGGTATAGTCTGTAATCGTATTCAAAAACATGTATTGTTATACTGGGTGAAATGGTCCTTCCATCCTGAGAGTAGCCAGTGAATAATGTGTTCAGAAAAAGGAAAGAAAAAAATCCAACCTCTCTGACAGCTTTAATCCTGTAAAAACTCTGACCAATCTGGTTTTTGCGCACCGAATGGCACGGATTAGTCAGAGGACCAGAGGATTGGCAGGGGGGAAGGAACCAATCAGATGCCTTCATTTTAAGTCCCGCCCATGCCCCCCTCTGTCCCATACGCGCACTCGTCACGTCGAAAATCTTGCCGGAAAACTTCACACACTCGAGTCACGTTTGCTGAAGAATGGCGCAGAAAACGAGAAAAGGCAGCCAAAAATACCACCTCCCCAGTATGGGGGTCCGTGGGGATGGAGGCGTCTCCATCCCGGCGAGGGCGGAGAGCGCCGGTGCGGCTGGCGCTGCGCTGCGGGGCCGTGCAGGCTCTGTTGCCACGGCTACGCCGTAGGGTACGCAGCGACGCGCACCATTCTGCGTTGGTGTAACGCGGAACCATAAATCAGCCTTCAGTATGAACTTCTCTGTTGTGCTCATTTTGCTGGGACGTCGGGTCACTCCGCCGAGACACAACTTTTGCGGTATGCGTTCATTGTTGTGTCTAAAAATGATGCGCAGTGCCCACCCAATCAGAAACTGTACAGATATTCTGGGATATTTTTTTATATTTATAAAAAAATAAAATTATAAAAAAATAAAGGACATAACTTTGATTGGGTGGGCAGGATGCACGTTTGGGTGGGCACAGCCCACCCCTGCCCCCCCCTAAAACCGGCCTTGCTTACAGGTGAATGAGACATGGGGTAGTTTTGTTGAAAATGTGCTGTCCAAAATGTCCTGAAAGACTTGACTCCTGCAAATGCGCGTTCCCCAAAATTTGTGGGGGCGTGGCTTTGGACGGAGCGCTGACGGGAGGGGGAAGAGGGGGGGCGGCTTAGAGTAGGTGCCACTTTCAAATCTTGCTAGCTCTATAATAATAATAATAATACATTTTATTTATATAGCGCTTTTCTGGGCACTCAAAGACGCTTTACATTAAAACAAAACACATAATACAAATTACAATTACACAGGACAGTACAAAAGGACACAACATGAGACAGGACATTAATCACACATTAAAAGCAGTTCTGTAAAGGTGAGTTTTGAGATGGGATTTGAATGCTGGGAGGTCTGTACAGTCACGGATGTTTTTGGGGAGGGAGTTCCAGAGGATGGGTGCAGCGATGGAGAAGGCCCTGTCGCCCCAGGTCCGGTGCTTGGTTCTGACTGGAAGGGACAGGAGGTTGGCGTCAGAGGAGCGGAGGCTGCGGGAGGGAGTGTAGCGGTGGAGCAGGTCGGTGAGGTAGCAGGGGTGCCTGGTTGTGGAGGGCTTTGTGGGTGAGGAGAAGGATTTTGAAGTGGATCCGTTGAGGGATGGGGAGCCAGTGGAGCTTCTGGAGGACTGGGGTGATGTGGTCTCTGGAGCGGGTGTGGGTGAGCAGGCGGGCGGCAGAGTTTTGAATATATTGGAGTTTATTGAGGACCTTGGAAGTTGAACCGTAGAGGATGCTATTGCAGTAGTCGAGTCTTGAGGTGATGAAGGCGTGGATCAAGGTTTCAGCGGTAGAGAAGGAGAGTGATGGACGGAGACGGGCAATATTTTTCAGGTGGAAGAAAGCAGTCCTTGTGATGTGGTTGACATGGTGTTGGAAGGAGAGGTTACTGTCCAGGATAACTCCGAGGTTGCGGATGTGAGTGGAGGGAGACAGAATGGAGTTGTCCATGGTGAGGGTGAAGTTGTGAGCGGTTTTGGTGAGGGATTTTGGGCCGATGATGAGCATGTCCGATTTGTTGTAGTTGAGTTGGAGGAAGTTCGAGTGCATCCATGACTTGATTTCGGCGAGGCAGTTGGTCAGGGTAGAGTGGGTTGCAGAGGTGAGGGATTTGGTGGAGATGTACAGTTGGACGTCGTCGGCGTAGCAGTGGAAGTGGAGGCGGTGGCGGCGGATGATGTTGCCAAGGGGGAGCATGTAGAGGATGAAGAGTAGAGGACCAAGCACCGAACCCTGGGGGACGCCTTGTGACAGAGGGGCAGTGGAGGAGGAGCAGTTGTTGATGCTGATGAATTGATGTCTGTTGGTGAGATAGGATTTTAACCAGGAGAGGGCGGATCCGTTGATGTAGAGAGATGATTCCAGGCGGGAGAGGAGGATGGTGTGGCTGATGGTGTCGAAGGCTGCTGTGAGGTCCAGGAGAAGGAGAATGCTGAGGTTGCCGGAGTCGGAGGAGAGAAGGAGGTCATTGGTGACTTTGATGAGGGCTGTTTCTGTGCTGTGACGTGAGCGGAAACCAGATTGAAATGTTTCAAACAGATCATTGGAGGTGAGGTGGGTCTTGAGCTGAGTGGCGACGGCGCGTTCCAGAATTTTTGACAGGAAAGGGAGGTTGGAAATGGGCCGGAAGTTGTTCATGGTGTCAGGGTTGAGTCCAGGTTTTTTGAGGATGGGGGTGACAGCTGCCAGTTTGAGGGTGTCCGGGACTGATCCAGAGCTGAAGGAGGAGTTGACGATGTTGATGATGAGTGGGGAAATGGCTGGGAGACAGTTTTTTATAAATGTGGATGGGATGGGGTCCAGAGCACAGGAAGAGGTTTTCATGCCCATCATGACAGTGGAAAGAGACGCTGAAGACATGGGAGAGAAGTGAGACAGGGGCTGAGTGGTGGAGGGGGGGGAAACAGGTGGGGAGGTGGAGGGGGTGGAGGAGGTGGTCAGGTTACTGTAGATGGTCTGGATTTTGGATTGAAAAAATGAGAGGAAGTCGTTGCACTTAGAGACTGTGAAGGAGTTGGAGATGTTGTCACTGGGTTTGAGAAGTTTGTTGATTGTGGAGAAGAGAGCCTTTGGGTTGGAGGAGTCGGAATGGATGATGTTGGAGAAGTAGGTGGAGCGAGCTGAGTTGAGGGCATCCTTGTGTTGGTGGAGATGATCAGTGTAGGCGAGTTGGTGAACAGTTAATCCAGATTTCTTGCAGAGTCGCTCGAGTTGACTTTTACGGGATTTCAGTTTGCGGAGTTCAGGGGTGTACCAGGGTGCTGAGCGTGCGAAAGAGACTGTTTTGGTTTTGATTGGAGCCAGTTGATCAAGACAGGAGGAGAGTGTATGATTGTAGTAATCCACGAGGTCCGAGGGGTTGTCGGGTGACGGGGGAGGGGAGGCGGACATCTGAGTGGCGAGAGAGGCTGAGAGGGCAGAGGGGGAGATGGATCTGATGTTGCGGAAGGATATTTTGCGTGCTTCTTTGGGAGTGGGGATGGGGATGTTGATGTCCATGATGATTGCCAGGTGATCAGACACGTGGAGGTTGAGGCTGGAGAGCTGATTTATTGTGAGGCCAGTGGAGCAGACGAGATCGAGGGTGTGGCCGCGGGCGTGAGTGGGGAAGTCGACGTGTTGAGTGAAGTTGAGGCTGTGTAGCAGGTCCAGGAATTCAGCAGCAGGTTTACAGTTAGGATCGTTGATGTGGAAGTTGAAATCACCCAGGAGGAGAACAGAGGGAGAGATGGAGCAGAGCTGGGTCAGAAAATCCGAGAGATCCGAGAGAAAGGAGGGGTTTGGTTTGGGGGGGCGATAAATGACGGCGGTGACAAGAGGAGTGGGGCCAGGTAGTTTGAAGGCAGTGTGTTCGAATGAAGGAATGACAGGAATGGGGATGGAGGTTGCTTTAATGTCCTTTCTGTATATTGCTGCAACACCGCCCCCCCGCCCCTCAGCACGAGCTTGTTCCATGTAGGTGAAGTTGGGGGGAGTGGCCTGATTTAGTGAGAAATAGTCCAGGGGTTTGTGCCAAGTTTCTGTTAGACAGAGGAAATCCAGATTATTGTCCGTTATAAATTCATTCAGCAGCAGGCTTTTGTTGTTGAGTGAGCGGGTGTTGAACAGAGCCAGTTTCAGGTGGTGTTGCTTGGTGATTGGCTGAGAGGACTGAGGAAGTGGACGGAGATTGGACGGATTCACATGGTGTTTGTTGTGATGACGTAACATAGTAGTTGCGGGACGGCAGGAGGACCAGAAGGAAGGAATGGAGTTTGGCGACGTGAAGTTGTATGAAAACATGCGGCCTGAGCGGCTGTGTGGAGCAGAGCATGTGAGCGGAGCGGAGCGTGAGCGAGCGGGGGAGCGGAGCAGCGAATTTTGAACGGAGCGCAGAGCTGGAGTTTTTTTTCTAGGATGATTCGGGTGGAGCGGGGCGTCATCCCGCTCCAGTTTCGCTCCGTTACCTCATATCACGGCCCCGATGCGTGTCCAAACATATCCCACCTCTCCACAAACTACCTGTTACCTTTCTTCTTTTCCAGTCCTATCTCCGAACCGTAGTTGGGAGAGCTGGTATTTTAATTCGGTCTCTAACTCGTTGCTGGTAACCGGCGTTATCTAGGAGTCCGGGGAAAGTGAAGGGAAAAAAGGACGGAGGAAAAATACTGTCCGTGCAACCTCGCACATTTATTACAAACATGTAATAAGAGCAAACAAAACGCGTGAGGGCCGACGACTGAAACTAACGGAGGACACACTGAAAAAGTAACTAAAAACGTGTACCGGTCTTCCACACGCGCACACCTGCATCTCCCTCTCTCTCCTCCGCTGCACCCACACGTCTCACACACACACACCCGAACACGCACACCGCCTTAAAGGGGACCGGACTGGCCGCTAACACACCGCATGAGTCTGAAGCCCCGACTTTGGCCAAACTGGTGTTTTTGAAAGTGAACTCAGAAGAACTTTAAGAAAAATGTCCCGATCCAGCTCAGTTAATGCAGGCTTTGATTTAGGCACTTTAAAAGGCACGTTTTGTTCGGTTTTTAGCCTTATTATTTTATTATTGTTAACAAAGTCTGCAAACAGAACGTTCATTTATGCCATATTCGTTTAATTTGAATGTTTTGCACCTTAAGATCTTTTATCAAAGTGTTGTTTAAAATAAATATTTTATATTCTGAAAATATTGTTGTTCTTCTTTAGTTGTTTTAGACATTGAAAGTAACCTATAGGAGGAGAACAGTGAATGAAAAATTGTTTCGGGAAAGGTTAATAAACAAAAGTGTATTAAACCAGCTAATTCCGTCTCTCTCTCTCTCTCTCTCTCTCTCTCTCTCTCTCTCTCTCTCTCTCGCTCTCTCTCTCATCCGCCTCTGGTTAGATCTAAGGCTTCAGGTAAACATGTGCATTTTATATGCATGCAAACATTTTTGGAGCGGTGCGTGGAGCGTGTGTGGAGCGGAGCGGGGTGCAGTGTTACTGGAGCGCGGAGCGGTTATGGCTGGGGCGGCATTTTGCGACTTTGAGGTCGGAGCGGAGCGGTGACAACCTTTGTGAGCGAGGAGCGGAAATTCTCGCCGCTCCACTCCGCTCACATGCTCTGGTGTGGAGGATGGTTTTGCCAGAGTGGACCAGATGTCCGACGCGGGGGGTAGTGGTGGGCCGAGACGGAGTGGAGCGGCGGCATGGTCCGGGTGGAGAGCGGTAGCAGGAGGCTAACGTTAGCTAGCGTCGAGGAGCCGAGGGTCCGGGTAGAGAGGAGCAATGCGCACCCCAGGAGTATCCACAGGATTAGCCACAGCATGCTACATCCAGCAGGTAAGCGTGTTGAGGTGGTGGTGGCTGAGGACAGAAAACAGCGGTGACCAGTAAACGAGTAATGGCAGAGTGAGCAGCTGGCTAGTAGTTGCTTTAGCCGGCAGTTAGCCTGGTGGTGCAGAGCAAGACTTACTCGCGAGGGCTCCAAGAGGAGCCCACAGTGGCGAGAAGACTCAGACAGTTGCGGTGTAAACACGGTAGAAGTTAAAAGTTGTATCAAAACTTACCGGCAGAGGCCCAAATACTGGGCCTGCTGCGTTGGAAAAGCTTCGGTAAGTTTGACGTGACCACGGTTCTGCTGCGATTGCCAGTAACAGAAGTATCGTTACTGCCGTTAAGTAGTCCTTAACTTTTCTTTTGGCAGCTGTTTGACTGAAGCTGCCGATATGAAGTCCAAGGAGACGTCAGTACAAGTAAAGGAAGCCAATAATAGGTTCAAAAAACAACATCATTCTGTACGAATAACCTTAGATGTGGTCAAATCAACAGTTTTCTACCTTCTTTAATAGACAAATTATTAATCATGAAATCAGATTAAAATTCATCCATCAATCCATCTTCTGTAAACATTTCATCCTTTTTGGGTCAGAGGAAGCTGAGCGTACCCTGAGCAGGAATCCAGGCCCTCACACGACCACACGGACACACATGAGACAAACAACCAAACAGTACATGCTACGTTCAATGTCAAACAGAAGATCAAGTTAGCACTCATTAGTTGCTAGTGCAGCCCAGGATTAACAACCAGATGTGTCATATTCTTGTAAGAAACTCTTACCTGTGACCGACAGGACGACTCCACGTTTAGCTGTATAACTTCCACCTGGTTGGTTGGTCGTGAACCTGAACTTGTACTCAGCTGAGTCGCTCTCTCTCAGGTCTTCAATCACCAGGGTGCATTCCTTTTCTCCACATTGATACTGTACACGATCAGCATACTCTGTCTGTGTCATCAGATCCACGGGGGCTTGATCTTTACCTTCAGTAAACCATGAAGCTGTTTCCAGCACTGTGACATTTCCATGGATTCTGGGGGGGTATGTGTAGGTGCAGTGTATTTTCACTGTTGATCCTTTCAAAGTGCAGATCTGAGTAGAGGTGTAAGTCACTCCCCAGCCCTCCTGACTCCGTACCACTGGAATGCAGAACACATCACAAATGTTATCAATACTTGCTGTTGCAGAGGACGTATCCGTGCTGGTTATAATAAATGTCTCTGTGGACCCAAGAAGCAGTGAACGGATCATAAAACATTCATAGTGAACTACAAGGAAGAGAAACTGGACACGGTCAAAAGAAAATAAATCATTCTTCAAAGTATTTTGTAAACAATGTTGATTTTAGATGGAATTAATATCAGCAGCATAATATCAACACAATTTCTGAAATTACAGGAAACCGTCCTACAAGGAAGTTTAGTTTGAAAGTTTAAAGTATGAAGGATGTTGATTTACATACCTGATAAGGAGAGAAGTAAAACAAGGAAACTAGAAAGTGTGACTTTTACACACATGACTGGTCCTTTCCTCTGCTGCAGCTGCTCAAATGTTCAGTGTATTCAAGCATTTAACTTAAATCAATAAATAAACTGCCAGACCGGAAATTAAGCTGACAGCGAAAAAAAGGTGTAATGTGAAAAAAAGGAAGACAAACTATCCTTCAGCACAAATGTTGAACTGCAAACTGATGCGCAAGATTGAACAAGTGTTGTAAATTTGTTCTTGCAGAAGTAGGATGTAACCATCAGGCTGAATCCGATTCTTGTAATGTCATTGTGATCATATGCTGCAGGCTGATAACACAGTTCCTTATTTTTTTCTCATGCATTGTGAAGAGAGAAAAAAAGGAAGTTGAGATGTAGAAATGATGGTAAATTATTTCCCACAGCTAATCATGAAAATGAAGGTCCTCCTTTCACGTCAGTGAAACCATTTTATTTCTCTTTATTATTCACACCCTGACCTGTGGTGGGCCTGCCTCGGTTGAGGGTGTCTTGTGATAATTGGCGGAAACGCCCCATGACCTGAGGACACAACTGACGATGTGTCCCAGGTGCTAAGTTTGGCTGTAAAGCAGCAACTCCTCTTCCTCTCAGGGATGCGGTCAGGTGCAAGCTTGGCTCAGGGAAGAGGACGTCCCTGCCACGCATAGTCCCAGGATTGTACCATCTAGTCCTTTCATCAAATCCTAAATATCTTTTATTGTTACAATTGTTACACCACCTTATGCTTTTATTATCACCATATGTTATAACTTATATGGTCAAGAATAATGAAGTAAATGTGTTAGTTGTTTAGTAAAGGTGAACATTTATAAATGTTTGATAATGATCATTTTCTTCTGAATGCTTGTGAAGCATAGTTCTCTAACTTTCATTTGGAGAAGCAGCAGCAGTTTACAAAGGCGATGGAGATGGACTCTGGCTCGTGGTGGGAGTCTAGACAGCGGAAGAAAAGATCATTATCCGTGTTTTTGTAGAAACAATCTAATGACGGTGAAAGTAATAAAGGGAAGTGATTTCATCACACCTGGCTAATGGTTACAGGGTGAAAGAAGCAGATGCAGTTTTGTTTTACCGTGTTTATCTCTTTAACTTGTTGAACTGTTTTATAAACTTCTCATTTTTTAATTAATTTAATTAATATGTGGATGGAGACAGTGACAATGACTCCCCTAAGTCTGAAAGTTTCTCTCATTCTGGGGAATGGTTTTTGTCAATATTTGTTTTGAACACAGATGTGGGAAGTAGGGGTGTAGTATCAAGCTGTTACTGTGACATTAAGAACCAGTCTTGTTTGATAAAAATCACTTTAATACACCATCATGTGATGGGATTGTCCCTAGAAGTTGGTGCAGCATGCTGATGGGGCAACCCTTGAATCTTCATAACTCCAATGTTACATCAGTACTCTGAACTCATTAATGGCTGTTGAAATAATATGTTTCTGCACTCCAACAATGCAACGGCAAGAATGAAGACACAAGAGAGTGAGATGTTTAGTTTAACAATGTTATCACTTGTACAAGGAGTAGACAAGCAGCTTACCATCAAATGTCAGCCAAAAAGATGTTCCAGATGGGTTTTATACACTCTAATATCTGCTCACGGTGCACAGAGAACACCCCTGGTAATTATATGCATGCTTTATGGTTTTATGCACCTGTGCAGAAATTTGAGCTTGAAGTATGTGAAAATGTATCAAAATGAGGGGGCTGCTGGGGCGGGCCTCCAGGGGGAGATGGGAGTGGTGAGACAATGTTGTCCATGTCGATGTCAGTGAGTTAGTGTGCACTGTGCTGCTGACGTTCCTGACTCCCCCAGTCTGGCCTTCGGCAGGAGGGTCCCCCCTTATGAGCCTGGTCCTGCTCAAGGTTTCTTCCCTCCTAAAGGGGAGTTTTTCCTTGCCACTGTTTGGCTTAAGGTTTTTCTCCCACTTTGGGAGTTTTTACCTGCCATTGTTTATATAATAATTGCTCGGGGGTTTATGTTTATGTTTATGTTTATGTTTATGTTTATGTTCATGTTCTGGGGGGTATTCCAAGAAGGAGGTTTAGTGGCTAAACTGGGTATGTTAACCCAGGGTAAATGGTAAACCTGGGATTTCCGTTCCAAAATGGTCAGGTTAAGTAGCAGGTTTTGTTCAGGTTTTGTTCAGATAACCCAGTTATGTTCGGGTATTTAAGCGCAAGTTCAGGAGGGCTGCTGCAACTTGTTACACATAGAAGCCCAAATTGTCCGTTCAATTCACCGTGAGAGGGTGATAAGACCACGATATGACATTTTATCTTTCCCCGATGAGTATTTGCGAGAGCGCTACCGTTTTTCAGCAGAATCCCTGATTTATTTGAGTAACCTTCTCCATCCATACACTGTAAACCCTAATAAGTTCACAGAACTCAAAAAAAAATGTGTAACTGATTACCCAAAAATATTAAAATATTTTTAAATGTTTTAAGTTTATATAAAATAAAAATTACACTTACAGTTGCCTTAAATTATCTTAATATTATCTTTAAAAAAAGTAATATTCCACAACTTATAGTCTGTGGGAAATACACTCAAAATTAATTCTACATTGCAAACGTTGCGCATCGTGGGTCTGCCCTCTCTTCACTGCAAACAATGTGCATCGCTCTCCGTTTTTTTGGATCTGGGAGTTTCTGTACAGTATTGGAGATGCTGAACATATCGGGAAAGCAACTGTCTGTCGGTCGGTGCGTAAAGTGTGCCTTGCGCTAAAGCGCTTCATGCACAACTTTATTCGTTTTCCTGGCCACAAACCTACCAACTGGCAGGTCAGCATCGCTTAGGTTTCTCAAATATGCACAGAAATCATTGCTGGTGAGATTACATTTAATGAGCATTGGTTATATTGCAGGCTTTCCAAACGTTATTGGATGCATCGATGGGACGCATGTGCCAATTACAGCACCATCCCAAAATGAGGCTGACTTTGTTAACAGGCATCCAAGAAGGAGGTTGAACAAACACTGAGTCTCATCTTGAGGTTACTTGAACCCATGACGACCAAACCCGCTCAGTTGGTTCCAACACACCGGTTATGAATGAACTCAACTAACCCAGAGTTGGGTAACCCAGAGTTAAGCGAGTTCCCGGTGACTCTATAAAGACATCATCTATCGAGGGTTGAAAAATGGAGCAGCAAGTGCTCCACCACATTAATACATCTGCCAAAGCACGTGATATGGCTTGGCAGAGAATTACTGATCGCGTCAATGCGTAAGTTTAGGCCATTATGTGAATTTAATATTAAATGAATGAAGCAAACAATGGGCAAATGAATTGAAAAAATAAAAAAAAGTGAAAACTCCGTCAACTGTATTTTATTAATTGAAATGATTAAGACAGATTTTATCACGCACTCTGTGACCATCTGCCATGTCAACCTGCTGCTGAAAGGGAGGAGCCGGTACCGGAGGAGCGGCTCCATGCAACAAATCTATCCCAGCCCTGTCTGGGCAGACCCTCAGCCTGCGCAAGCACTGAAACCTTTCCTTGAGAATCCCAAAAGTCATCTCTATTTTGACCCGGGTTCTGCTGTGAGCCACGTTGAAGCGCGTTTGCGCTCCAGCATCTGGATCGGGGTACGGGGTAATGAGCGTGGGGGCGCAGATATCCTCTAACCCCCAGGAGATATCCATAAAATTCTCCTGCAATTGCACATATAACACAGAGTTAGACACATGAATATTTGCAAAACTGATCAATATAATATTAGTAATATAAAGCACTCTGTAGACATTTGATGCTCAAATTTGATTCCCTGTACATCCTGCATCATGCACAGAGCCTGGCCATCTCGCCTCCACGCTTGATATTAAATTTGCAGCATCGCATCATATGGCAATTGAAATACGTTCAAACATCAATAAGAGAGCGCTCAAAAATAAAAGCAGCTTACGGTTCCATTATACCTACTTGGACATTGATGCTGTGGAAACCTTTCCTGTTAACAAAGTCAGCCTAATTTTGGGATGGTGCTGTAATTGGCACATGCGTCCCATCGATGCATCCAATAACGTTTGGAAAGCCTGCAATATAACTAATGCTCATTAAATGTAATCTCACCAGCAAAGATTTCTGTGCATATTTGAGAAACCTAAGCGATGCTGACCTGCCAGTTGGTGGAACTCTTAATGACCCTCGTAGGTTTGTTGCCAGGAAAACTATTAAAGTTGTGCATGAAGCGCTTTAGCGCAAGGCACACTTTACGCACCGACCGACAGACAGCTTTCCCGACAGATAGCTTTCCCGATATGTTCAGCGACTCCAATACTGTACAGGAAACTCCCAAAAAATGACGCAAAACAACAGAGAGCGTTTGCAGTGAAGAGAGGGCAGACCCACGATGGGTAACGTTTGCAATGTATACAACATTGCAAACGTTAGACGTTAAAAAAGTTGAATTGTAATAGTGGTGTCGCTTTCATTTTTTCTAACATTATTAGCTGATTATAGGCTATGTATAGTGGGCTGGCATCAGTATTTGATTTTAGAATGCATTTTGAGTGTATGTCTCACAGACTACGAGCTGAGGAATATTGAACATTTTGAGTGTATTTCCCACAGACTATAAGTTGTGGAATATTACTTTTTTTAAAGATAATATTAAGATAATTTAAGGCAACTGTAAGTGTAATTTTTATTTTATATAAAGTTAAAACATTTAAAAATATTTTAATATTTTTGGGTAATCAGTTACAATTTTTTTTTGAGTTCTGTGAACTTATTAGGGTTTACAGTGTATGGATGGAGAAGGTTACTCAAATAAATCAGGGATTCTGCTGAAAAACGGTAGCGCTCTCGCAAATACTCATCGGGGAAAGATAAAATGTCATATCGTGGTCTTATAACCCTCTCACGGTGAATTGAATGGACAACTTGGGCTTCTATGTGTAACAAGTTGCAGCAGCCCTCCTGAACTTGCGCTTAAATACCCGAACATAACTGGGTTATCTGAACAAAACCTGAACAAAACCGGCCTAAAACCTACCCCTACCAGGTTTGGTTCAAAGCCTATGTTACCATGGTGACTTACTTAACCTGACCATTTTGGAACGGAAATCCCATGCAGGTTTACCATTTACCCTGGGTTAACATACCCAGTTTAGCCAGTAAGCCTACTTCTAGGAATACCCCCCAGGAAAGGTTTCCACAGCATGTGCAAGTAGGTATAATGGAACCATAAGCTGCTTTTATTTTTGAGCGCTCTCTTAATGATGTTTGAAAACATATTTTTTTAATTGCCAGATGATATGCAATGCTGCAAATCTAACAGGCGAGATGGCCAGGCTCTGTGCATGATGCCAGGATGTAGGGAATCAAATTTGAGCATCAAATGTCTACAGAGTGCGTTATATTACTAATATTATATTGATAAGTTTTGCAAATATTCATGTGTCTAACTCTGTGTTATATGTGCAATTGCAGGAGAATTTTATGGATATCTCCTGGGGATTAGAGGATATCTGCGCCCCCACGCTCATTACCCCGTACCCCGATCCAGATGCTGGAGCGCAAACGCGCTTCAACGTGGCTCACAGCAGAACCCGGGGAGAAATTGAGATGACTTTTGGGATTCTCAAGGAGAGGTTTCAGTGCTTGCGCAGGCTGAGGGTCTGCCCAGACAGGGCTGGGATAGATTTGTTGCATGGAGCCGCTCCTCCGGTACCGGCTCCTCCCTTTCAGCAGCAGGTTGACATGGCAGATGGTCACAGAGTGCGTGATAAAATCTGTCTTAATCATTTCAATTAATAAAATACAGTTGACGGAGTTTTCACTTTTTTTTATTTTTTCAATTCATTTGCCCATTGTTTGCTTCATTCATTTAATATTAAATTCACATAATGGCCTAAACTTACGCATTGACGCGATCAGTAATTCTCTGCCAAGCCATATCACGTGCTTTGGCAGATGTATTAATGTGGTGGAGCACTTGCTGCTCCATTTTTCAACCCTCGATAGATGATGTCTTTATAGAGTCACCGGGAACTCGCACAACTCTGGGTTACCCAACTCTGGGTTAGTTGAGTTCATTCATAACCGGTGTGTTGGAACCAACTGAGCGGGTTTGGTCGTCATGGGTTCAAGTAACCTCAAGATGAGACTTTAACTCAGTGTTTGTTAAACCTCCTTCTTGGAATACCCCCCTGGATCTCTGGAAAGCGTCTAGAGACAACATTTGTTGTATTAGACGCTATATAAATAAAATTGAATTGAATTGAATTGAATTGAAGTTAGTCAGTTAGTGTATCTATTGGTGCTTTTATACTAGTACCTACTCAGCGCGACTAGACTCGCCACTCCCCGGTTTTGCGCTTCTCCACTAGGGGTGGAGGCGTGCCGAGTAGATACTTTTCTGTAACTATTCTGCCGAGGTTCTAAGCGGCGGAGTCGGCTGTATCTGACGTCATCACACTACAGGCCAGCGATTGGTCGGGGGGCGGGGCCGTCTGTAGAAGGTTTTATAATCCCAAGAATCAGTCAGGAGACTTCTCGTGTGTTTTAATCAACCTGATCTCACAAAAATCCGTGAAATGCCCACGACCTCTCACCACTATTTTCCGTGGTACCATCACGGAAAGTGGTATAATTCCGTGTGGGCACCACGGATATTGTACCATGCAAAGTCAAGGGGATCCATGGTCGTGATATATACACGGATTATGACATTATTATTATTTATTTATTATTCTTTGTTATAGTGGCTAAATTATGCGTTTTTGTCGCGCAAGGCACTGTTTGTTACTGTCCTTTTGTAAAAGCACGTTTTTAACGCTGTTTTAGCAGTGTTTTAATGAGGTTTTAATAGGAGCACCACGGATATAGTACTATGCAAAGTCAATGGGATCCGTGGTCGTGATATATACATGGATTATTACATTATTATTATGCATATATTATTATTTTGGTAACACTTTATAATAACTATCCGTTATAACTAGGTAATAGATCATTAGTAAACAGTTAATTAATAAGCTATTAATGACTTGTGAAGTATTTGTTAACAGTCTGTTAAGGATTCATAATGATGCCTTATAGATAGTTAATAGGTCATTAATAAACTGATGGTTAATGAGTTATAAATTACTTGCTAAATAACAGTTAACAGTTTGTTAAGGATTTATAACTGTGCCTTATAGATAGTCAATAGATAACTTACAAGCTGTTAGTTAACGAGTTATGAATGACTTGTTAACTGTATGCTAATGATTTATACCTATATCTTATAAATTAGTAATAGATCATGAGTAAATCATTTACTAATGACCTGTTAAGTATCAGTTAATGACTTGTTAAGAATCAGTTAATAGTTTATATACGTTATTGGGACGTTATTCTAAAGTTGCAACTATTCCTCATTTATTAATTGTTAGTAAATGAGGAATAGTTGCAACTTTAGAATAACGTCCCAATTACACACATAACCTAATAACTAATACTTAATTAATATATTAACTCAGACTTTACAGATAAGTTGTTAATAGTTTGTTAACCATCTACTAATACCAGTGACACTTTGTAGAACAGCAAGTGGATGGAACCATAATTTGATGTGATATTTAAATTTTTGTATCTCACCCATAGGCTTTTCTGTGTACTGTATTTTACCAAAGAAACACCACGGATGAAATGTTGAACATTGTGTTTTATTTATTGACACATACTGAGCCATCACATGGCAGAACAGCAGTATACAACAGTATACAACAGTATACAAACCCATGAGGTTTGGACACTTCTGCTAAACACTGGGACATTTAATGTCCATACATCATAGCAATGTCATGGATTATCCGTCCTAACGGCCCTTTGCGATGCTTACGGGCAAGCCACTCATGCCATTCAATCACCCTGAGATGGTCTACCAGTAACTCCTCCGTACGATTCCCCCTGAGTCTCCACACATTTTCCTTAACTGTTCTCCAGGCCCTCTCTATATGCTGAGTATGGGCCCCTGTTTGGGCATCGACATATGACACACTGTGATTGACAGTAAAATGGGTGTAACCTAACTGAGGTAAAGCATTGCGATAAGCCCGCCACTCATCGCTTATTATTGTGGATCCCACTCTAACATGGTGAGCTATAAGTGGCACCAGATCTCTCCTTCTTCTTCGCTCGACCAAGCGAAGAACAGGCTTTGCATGTCCTCTCCCTCTCCGGTTCACTCCTAGCATCCCAAACACCCACTTCTTCCTCTTCCAGCCAACAGCCATTCGTCCCCGTCCGTACTGTTGAAAACATAAAATATTAGGAATTATTATTCTTTAAACAAAATGAATAATCTGTCATTCAATGGTAATTTGCATTACTATCTTGATAATACTGCTTGCTGCTTGCCTTTCTTTTGTGTCTGAAGTGGCTCTCATCAATGGTAACAAACTGCTGCCGCCCCCCAACGTACTGGCCTCTTGCTTGCTGGTATCTGTCCATCGCAGTAGTGCACACATCTCGCAGCTTTTGAGCCATCTTGGACAGGGTTGCTGAGCTTCCAGAAATGTCATCATTTATCATGTCAACTTGACGTAGACGCAGGCCTTGTGCAAATCTGAGAACAAGGTAAATAATTATTATACCACAGTTCTTTTGATATTTTTGGTTTGATACACAAAGATTGCATCTACTGCACCCCATGATATGAAAACTGCCAACTACTGTGTAGACAAAAACAGCTCTGTCAATACATTTGGGACTAATAATGCTGTAGGATATTTGTAAAATTCTATTTCTAAAATTAATTGCCAGAGGCTATAAATTGAGAGAGCCAATTGCCATTGAGCTTCAAGAGGCAGGGTCAGACACTCATGTTGCTCCACCAGGCCTAATGCTGACCAACACAGCATCCCATAATTAACAGCAATTAAACATATTTACATAATTAAACTGTTAAGAATTTAAGCTGTACACCTTTTTAACAAAATAAATCATAAAAGTGAAATAACTCCAAGCACCTTACCATCATGAGTCTAGAGATGCTCCATAACATAATAATCACAAGCTTTACTACATAGTCTCCAGTTATTGTTTATGACAGCATAGTTATACAGTAGCGTATTTATATTGAAATCAACACTTTTCATCATAGACAGACAGACTAAAATCATATACCTATGCCATAGCGTACCTGTACACAAAGCACATCCAGTTGAAGAGGGAGACCTTTGACTTGCTGAATATAGATTTGTGTCTAATTGACCTCTTCAGTTTCCTCCCCCTGTGGTTATGGTGTTTGCAAACCCTGAAGATACATACAAATAAAAGATAAGAATGACACAGGCCAGGGTAGTGGCTAGAGCAGTGATTTTCAAACATTATCGCGTCAAGGACCCCCAAATTAATGTGTATTTGGCCGTGGCCCCCATCTGAAAATATTTTTGTGCCAGGAACTCCCATAAAATATTTGCTAATATGTTTCAAAGTGTTGACATTTTTTTCTGAAAATAGCAGATCTATATGCTCACAACATTTCGACGTGTTCTGATCTTGTAGATTAGTATTAGTGTTAGTATTAGTATGACATTAGTAAGTAGTGTTGTGTATAGTAGTGTATTTCTAGAAATTAATGTTAACATTAATTAAGATATATTGGGCATTCTTTATAATTAAAAAGATTTCATTTTCACTTTAATTCTGGACCAAAATACCCTTGTATGTTGTCATTTCATGCAATAATGCAGTAATAAACTTACCATGCATAATTGTCCACACAAACTGATTCCTTGAATTTCATCTTGTGTTTGCATTTTTGGCATCTCATCCGTCTTCTTAGAAGTCTTTTCTTCTGCATCCATTTGATTATTTCTCTGTGTCTTCTTTTAGATGTAGTTCTGCCTTCAATAAGCTCTCTTAGCTCAGTGGCTAAACCAGGCATTATTTGGCTACGATATTACAATATAACTTTATTAGGGCCTACCTATTTTCTTATCTTCTGTTATTTCCACACACATCACTCAGCTTCCCGGTCTCTGTTAATAGCTCCCGCCAAATTACACGTTTGAATTGTCAGGGGTGACCAGGGGGAAACAAGCCAATCAAAATTGTCTCACGGGCTGGGGGCGGAGCCACCGGCCTCCTCCTTCATACTGGCTGGTTGTCACCTTGTCAATCACCCGCATCACACTGTACTTGGATGAGTGACAACAGGTGACAACTAGACAGACCCGCCCATACACGCCTTCACTCGCTCAGCTCACTGGATGGGCAGCCAGCGTTAGCATTGATTTCACAGAATGAATACACGGTCTAGTAAAATGTCCGACAGCCGTGTTCCCAGTGGCGATGCCGATGCGCAAAATACCAAGAAAAATCCAGTCGGGAGAAAGAGAAAGAAGTCAACAGCGGGGACTTCGAGTCAAAAGAAAACTTCACTTGTGGACCATGCTGCGCACGTGGACAGCAACGGTGACGGTAGGACTGCGTGTTATCTTTACATTAAAGATGTTTAATCAGGACATTGATAGATTTGTGCTACATAATTCAACCAGATTAGTGAAGTGTCCAATGATTAATTTTGATTAATGTGTGTGTGTTTAGTGTGCGCGCGCGCGCGCACACACTAAACATGCACGCACGTGTTTAGTCACTTGACGAAAATAGAAGATTGATATTGTTATATAGCATAATGGTTGTCCTTTCGTGGTTTTAAAAGCAGTTAGAGTAAAGTGATGTCATTTTCTGGATTTACTACACTGGTCTAGCTGGTAAAACTTAGTCTAGAATAACTGAATTCTACGGAGCCCCTCTGGTGACATTTGAAAAAAAAAAAAATAATGCGTGGCCACGCATTAATAACTCGTGGCCACGAGTTATTAACTCGTGGCCACGAGTTATTAACGCGTGGCCACGAGTTATTAACGCGTGGCCACGAGTTATTAACGCGTGGCCACGAGTTATTAACGCGTGGCCACGAGTCTATATAATATAGTCTATCTATAAGGCATCATTATGAATCCTTAACAGACTGTTAACAAATACTTCACAAGTCATTAATAGCTTATTAATTAACTGTTTACTAATGATCTATTACCTAGTTATAACGGATAGTTATTATAAAGTGTTACCTTATTTTTTATAATGGCTAAGTTATACGTTTTTGATGCGCAAGGTACTGTTTGTTACTGTCAGTTTGTAAAAGCATGTTTTTAACGCTGTTTTAGCAGTGTTTTATTGAGGTTTTAATGGGAGCACCGCAGATATAGTACTATGCAAATTCAATGGGATCCGTGGTCGTGATATATACACGGATTATGACATTATTATTATTATTATTTACATATTATTCTTTGTTATAGTGGCTGAATTTTGAGTTTTTGTCGCACAAGGTACTGTTTTTCAAGGTCAGTTTGTAAAAGCATGTTTTTAACGCTGTTTTAGACTTAAACTTAAACTTAAACTTAAACTTAAACTTAATTTATTTATACAGCACTTTTCATGCAACTGGAGTGCAACACACAGTGCTTTACAAAGATACATAAAAAAAAACAATCTCCCTTGACCCCCCCCCCACACACACACACTCCCCGTACCCTCATTCATAAGACATACACAAACATACACACACCATACTATACAGATGCAGACCCATCCGGCAGCCCCCACCCTTGTGATAAAAATGGAGTATGGCTGAGCACTGATAGACCAGGTGAGGAAACACTGTCCTATGGGAGCCATCCACACCGAGAGCTGTCCAAGCCCATGACTACAGGGGACGCCGCCGCAGAGACCCCCCAGACCCAGACAGAGAGGGGCCCACACCACGGCTATAAAGCCCTGGAGCAGGACGCCCAACTATCCAGGCCAGGACAGCAGGACCCCCAACTATCCAGGCCCCGGAGCAGGACCCCCAACTATCCAGGCCCTGGAGCAGGACCCCCAACTATCCAGGCCAGGACAGCACGACCCCCAACTATCCAGGACAGCAGGACCCCCAACTATCCAGACCAGGACAGCAGGACCCCCAACTATCCAGGCCAGGACAGCAGGACCCCCAACTATCCAGGCCAGGACAGCAGGACCCCCAACTATCCAGGCCCTTGAGCTGGACCCCCAACTATCCAGGCCAGGACAGCAGGACCCCCAACTATCCAGGCCCTGGAGCTGGACCCCCAACTATCCAGGCCAGGACAGCAGGACCCCCAACTATCCAGGCCAGGACAGTAGGACCCCCAACTATCCAGGCCAGGACAGCAGGACCCCCAACTATCCAGGACAGCCCCCCGTAGGCAGACCAAGCTCCCGGCGTGGAGGGCCCCCATGAGGAGAACACTGGCGCTGAGAACTAAGAAACAATAAACAAGATATGAACAGAACTAAAAGGAGTGTAAAACATACTAAAAACAGCATAAATGAATGTTAATATAAAAGATAACTTATGGGCACTAATAGTGCCCATAAGTACACTGACAGTAGAAGCAACATTAAAAAATAAATGAGTAAAATAAGTAATAAAATAAATAAGTAATTAATAAAAGCTTTAAGAGGAACTTAAGAGGAATAAAATGACATAGAGGAAAACATTAATAAGTAGTGCTAAACAAGTAAAAGGAGATTCAGTTAAAAGCTAATTTAAAAAGGTGAGTCTTGAGCCGACCTTTAAAAGCATCGACAGTCTCTACGGCCCTGAATTCCTCCGGCAGGCTGTTCCACAGGCGTGGGCCATAAAAGGGGCATATGTCCATATGGGGCCTTGATTGAGCTTGACAAGTCTCAACTCTGTGAACCCTCTGCAACGCCAACTAGCTCTGTGGAAGTCGTACAGCCACGGGACCAAAAGATCCTAGCAAAAGGCCTTCTGCATTGCAACATAGTCAAAAATCAGCCTCCCAGCTCAAAGCGTTAGTGAATTATTCAAAAAACACACAAAAAAGGCCCAAAAAAGTCACCACACACGGTGACCTTTGGCACTTCCGATCACACAGGTCACACAGATCTGAAACTCAGCACAGTCGATGAGAGTCACCTCCTGATACAGAGTCTAGAATTGCAGCCTCCTAGCTCAAAGCGTTAGTGAACTGTGCAAAAAAAGACACCAAATAGGCTTTGTAGGGCCAAAACGCAACACACGCGGTGACCTTTGACACTTCCGAAGGTCACAAAGATCTGAAACTTGGCACAGTGGATGAGAGTCACCTCCTGATACAGAGTCTAGAATTTCAGCCTCCTAGTTCAAAGCATTAGTGAACTGTGCAAAAAAAGACACAAAATAGGCCCCATACCATTAGTCAGGAGGCTCTCAGACCTATAAGTTTCTACACCCTAAGCATTAATAACTTGTCATAATCGAAGGAGAACTAATTAAAACGGATGTCCTTAACATGAACCTTTTGTATTTTTGAATTATGAAGGACACTTTCGTGTTTTTGTGTTTAGAAATGTTAAAGATATTAAAAGAAAACCATAACACAATGAGGAAAATACTGTGGCGAACAAGGCGTGCCCAGAGCGTGTCTCGAACCACAGTCTCCCAGACCACAGTCAACTGCACTAACAAGTCGGCCAAATGCTGATGTGTTGCCCAGGCGGGCAAGGCCTTATCTATCTGTGGTCGTTACACTATGTTCCAAAACGTATTGTTTTTAATGGACAAGATCCAGCATTTTACGTTGAATTCTATTGTTCAGGTTTTAAAATTCTAGCTAAATACATAATAAAGGGAGGTGAGGTGTGAGCTTCATAACAAAACTTCTGTGCCTACTGAGCATTAATAACATGGGGTTAGCCATAGAAAAGGGCGATAATGAGGTGTGAGCTCCATAGCAAGCATTAATAAGATAAGATAAGATAAGAAATCCTTTAATAGTCCCCCAGAGGGGAAATTTCCAGGTTACAGCAGCAAAGGGGATAGTGCAAAACAAGAGGCATCAATATCACACAATATCACACAACAATAATAATAATAATAAACACTATAACACTATAAACAGTATATACAATAATAATAATAATAAGAATAAGAAGGAGAATAAAAATAGTAATAAATAAAAAAAAAAAAAAAAAAAAAAAAGCATAACATGGGGTTAGCCATAGAAAGGGGCAATAACAGCCTCCTGCGCCTACTAGTAGGTAGAGTAGGGCCCTACTGGCCCATATCTATGGGATGATTGTTATCGTTTTGTCCTTCATTCAATGGTATGACAGCAGTCAAATCGGGTGACGGATCCCATTGACTTCGCATAGTACTATATCTGTGGTGCTCCGATTAAAACCTCAATAAAACACTGCTAAAACAGCGTTAAAAACATGCTTTTACAAACTGACAGTAACAAACAGTACCTTGCGTGACAAAAACCCATAATTTAGCCACTATAATAAAGAATAATATATAAATAATAATAATGTCATAATCCGTGTATATATCACGACCACGCCTCCCATTGACTTCGCATAGTACTATATCCGTGGTGCTCCCATTAAAACCTCATTAAAACACTGCTAAAACAGCATTAAAAACGTGCTTTTACAAATGGACAGTAAAAAACAGTACCTTGCGCGACAAAAACGCATACTTTAGCCACTATAACAAAGAATAATATATAAATAATAATAATGTCATAATCCATGTATATATCACGACCACGCCTCCCATTGACTTTGCATAGTACTATACACGAATCCGGCGACCGGTTTGTGTGTGCCGCCATCTTGCGGCGGCGCCATTGCTGCGGTGGCAGGTGTCAATCTGCCACCGCAGCGCTGTTATTGTAACCTGACGCTCTACAGCATCATAGCTGGATTGATGATGTTAGACAGTGGCCTTCCATAAATAATGAAGGTATCTTAAATTAATGCTGATGTTAATTTATAAATAATGATTTGTTTGAGCGATAAGCAGGAAAGAATAGAGGAATAGGGAGATAAGGGAGTGTATGATTAAACACTGTAATATAGCATACGTTACGTGTGACGTTAGCAGCGCGAAATGTAATCATTATGGAAAGGCTACGTCATTAAAAAAAACAACAACAACACCTGTTTATGTTTTGTTTTATTTTAGGTATCCAAGAATATTTTATTGATCGCCTGGCGTCCGATGACCAAAAAAAACGCAATTACAGGTCTCTAATTGAAGGGCAGAACTATCTCAGCTCCGGATGATACAGAATATATACATACATAACCCCAATCTTCAGATAAAACTAGTTTGTTGAGGAAAAAATATCAACTCTATTTGTAGCTGCAGAAGAAAAAAATTATCTCACGAGGAAAAGAAAAATATTGCTCACGCCTCGGAGCCTCTTCACCATAATATAGCAGTCAAAAAAAAAGAAAAGAGAAGTAAGAGTAATAAAAAAGATGTACTGTATGTTGTACTATTATACAAATTTATTGAAACACATGGCGAGTCAAACATTTACCAAAGCAGCTGCCAAACACTAAACAAGGTAGTAAGACGTGGGTTGTGCAGAACTAAATCCTCATCGGAGCTCCATTCTTTAGTAGTGATTTCATATGGATCCAGACCGTTAATAATCATTATTTTCTCCATATACCGCTCCCTGGCTTCCTTGTTTAAGGTATCCCGGTAAATTCCAGTTCCTTTCCAGCAGTTTAACATCTTTTTTTTGCGTTCCGTCTGTTCACTTGGTGAAACAGAAAAGTAGTTTTGAAAGTCTGTCCCGTCTTCATTCACTATCAAAACAAATGCACGTGACCGGGACAGGAGTTTTCCGATGATACAAATACATTAAGAGAGCCTGGCAGGGAGCGGAGTAATAGATCCATGGGAGCGGAGCATGGATCTATACGTATATGTCTATGGGCTGGAGCCATGGGGCTGGAGCGGAGGAATAGGAGCCGCCACCGCAGTAATGGCGGCCGCTCGACTTCCGGGTTTTGCTGGATTCGTGTATATCCGTGGTGCTCCCATTAAAACCTCAGTAAAACACTGCTAAAACAGCGTTAAAAATGTGCTTTTACAAACTAACAGTAACAAACAGTACCCTGCGCGACAAAAACGCATAATTTAGGCTCTATAACAAAGAATAATATATAAATAATAATAATGTCATAATCCGTGTATATATCACGACCACGCCTCCCATTGACTTCGCATAGTACTATATCCGTGGTGCTCCCATTAAAACCTCATTAAAACACTGCTAAAACAGCATTAAAAACGTGCTTTTACAAATGGACAGTAAAAAACAGTACCTTGCGCGACAAAAACGCATACTTTAGCCACTATAACAAAGAATAATATATAAATAATAATAATGTCATAATCCATGTATATATCACGACCACGCCTCCCATTGACTTTGCATAGTACTATACACGAATCCGGCGACCGGTTTGTGTGTGCCGCCATCTTGCGGCGGCGCCATTGCTGCGGTGGCAGGTGTCAATCTGCCACCGCAGCGCTGTTATTGTAACCTGACGCTCTACAGCATCATAGCTGGATTGATGATGTTAGACAGTGGCCTTCCATAAATAATGAAGGTATCTTAAATTAATGCTGATGTTAATTTATAAATAATGATTTGTTTGAGCGATAAGCAGGAAAGAATAGAGGAATAGGGAGATAAGGGAGTGTATGATTAAACACTGTAATATAGCATACGTTACGTGTGACGTTAGCAGCGCGAAATGTAATCATTATGGAAAGGCTACGTCATTAAAAAAAACAACAACAACACCTGTTTATGTTTTGTTTTATTTTAGGTATCCAAGAATATTTTATTGATCGCCTGGCGTCCGATGACCAAAAAAAACGCAATTACAGGTCTCTAATTGAAGGGCAGAACTATCTCAGCTCCGGATGATACAGAATATATACATACATAACCCCAATCTTCAGATAAAACTAGTTTGTTGAGGAAAAAATATCAACTCTATTTGTAGCTGCAGAAGAAAAAAATAATCTCACGAGGAAAAGAAAAATATTGCTCACGCCTCGGAGCCTCTTCACCATAATATAGCAGTCAAAAAAAAAGAAAAGAGAAGTAAGAGTAATAAAAAAGATGTACTGTATGTTGTACTATTATACAAATTTATTGAAACACATGGCGAGTCAAACATTTACCAAAGCAGCTGCCAAACACTAAACAAGGTAGTAAGACGTGGGTTGTGCAGAACTAAATCCTCATCGGAGCTCCATTCTTTAGTAGTGATTTCATATGGATCCAGACCGTTAATAATCATTATTTTCTCCATATACCGCTCCCTGGCTTCCTTGTTTAAGGTATCCCGGTAAATTCCAGTTCCTTTCCAGCAGTTTAACATCTTTTTTTTGCGTTCCGTCTGTTCACTTGGTGAAACAGAAAAGTAGTTTTGAAAGTCTGTCCCGTCTTCATTCACTATCAAAACAAATGCACGTGACCGGGACAGGAGTTTTCCGATGATACAAATACATTAAGAGAGCCTGGCAGGGAGCGGAGTAATAGATCCATGGGAGCGGAGCATGGATCTATACGTATATGTCTATGGGCTGGAGCCATGGGGCTGGAGCGGAGGAATAGGAGCCGCCACCGCAGTAATGGCGGCCGCTCGGGTTTTGCTGGATTCGTGTATATCCGTGGTGCTCCCATTAAAACCTCATTAAAACACTGCTAAAACAGCGTTAAAAACATGCTTTTACAAACTAACAGTAACAAACAGTACCCTGCGCGACAAAAACGCATAATTTAGGCTCTATAACAAAGAATAATATATAAATAATAATAATGTCATAATCCGTGTATATATCACGACCACGGATCCCCTTGACTTTGCATGGTACAATATCCGTGGTGCCCACACGGAATTATACCACTTTCTGTGTTGGTACCACGGAAAATAGTGGTGAGAGGTCGTGGGCATTTCACGGATTTTTGTGAGATCAGGTTGGTTTTAATTCAACAGCTTTACTTCTGGCTTCTTTTCGTCAACCTTCCTCAAACATAGAACACCAGCGCCGCCTAGCGGGCACATTTGGTTACTACCTGAACATCAGTACATCCGCCCCTTTTAGCTAGTAACCCTCTTTTTGTTACTTTTAAGGTCGAGCTGTACAAAACTAAAATTATTCCAAAATAAAAATCACTTCCACCTAAATCAGGTATGAATAACGTAACCTTATTAACTCTACCTGAGTGGCATTAAAACACAATGTATCGCACTCTGTTTTAGGAACAAAAAACAGTTAGACAACATATAAATTTGTTTCCAACTAGAATGTTTTTTTTTTTACAAGTCCAGTCTATCTGGAGGACGGGAAACCCTTCCCGACCTGGTCACTGTTTCAGCAGAGTCTCTCTGCCTTGCGTCAGTCACTGTCACATCTGAGCTGGGTATAACAGTCCCAGAGAGCACCGACAGGTGAGCTCGGTTTCTCCTTAAGCTCCCTTGGTCTGTTTCCACTTTATAAGACCTTGGTGTTGAAGCCGGTCCCTGGACTGTAGCTGTGGTCTGCGCTGTTCTAACCCACACTCTCTGTCCTGGAACCAGAGCCGGCAAGTCCTTTGTCTTGTGTCTCAAGTTGAATGACTTTCTTTGTCTCTCTTTTATTTCCTCATCTTTTTGTCTGAAAGCCCTGAGGTTTGGCCAGGCTGGTTTCAACGCTTGTGGCGCAGTTGGAACTGTTGATCTTATCCTCCTGCCCATCAGGAGTTGCGCTGGACTCAGCCCGTGAGCCAGTGGTGTTGCTCTGTAAGCTAAGAGGGCTTTCTGAGGGTCTGGGCTTTTGTTGAGCAGCTGTTTAACTGTTCGGACAGCCCTCTCTGCCTCCCTGTTGCTCTGGGGGTAGCGAGGGCTGCTGGTTGTGTGACTGAATCCGTAGTCCCTGGCAAAATTGGCAAAGTCAGTTGAAGCAAACTGTGGACCGTTGTCACTTACCAATATCTCAGGTACCCAAAATCTTGCAAAGATCACTTTCAGTTGCTCCACAGTTGTAGATGTTGTCAAAGTTGGGAGATTTGCTATCTCGATGTATCGTGAGTAGTAGTCTACCACCACGATATAATGGCCGTTCCTTCACTGGAAGATGTCAGCCGCCACCTTTTGCCACGGTTTTGCAGGTAGGGGTGTGGCCATTAAAGGCTCTGTTCTTGTCTGTGAATACTGGCAGCAGATTTCACACCTTTCCACCATCTCTTTGATGTGTTTGTTGTTACTCCTGGCCACCATAGGGATTCTTGTGCCCTTGCTACACACTTTGTCATTCCCTGATGGCCTTTGTGTAGTCTTTCCAGCATTTCTCCCTGCATGCATCCAGGGATCAGAATCCTCACTCCTTTGAGAAGCAGGCCCTCTGCCATATGGATGTCATTCTTCTCTGGCCAAAACTGCAGAAGGTGCTCGGGAACACTTCTCCTGTGAGGGGGCCAGCCTTTCTCTGTGTATTCAGCTGCTTACAGATGCTGTCCATGCTCTGAGCTTCCCTGATATGAGCCAGCTTACTTCCAGTGACAGGTAGATGTTGTAGAACATGGTCAATGTAGGCACAGCATTCGTTCTCTAAAATGCTGTTGGTCTCTCTATTCTCTAGTCCTTGGGGGGCTCTTGAGAGAGCATCTGCCGTGACAAGTTGTTTGCCCGGGACATGTATTATTTTGTAATTGAATCTCAACAGTCTTAGTCTGAACCTGAGGATTCTTGGAGGTAGATCGTCTAGCGACCGAGAGCCTAACAGTGAGATTAAGGGTTTATGGTCAGTTCTCACCGTGATTCCAAGCCTAGCAGATATGAGCTGAGTCGCTCACAGGCCCATGTTGCTGCTAGAGCTTCCTTTTCAATTTGGGCGTATTGGACCTCTGTGGGTGTAAGGCTCCGTGATATGTAGATCACTGGTCTCCAGTTGCCGTCTGCTTGCCGCTGCATGAGGACTGCACCAAGTCCATATGAGGATGCGTCCGCCGACACCATTGTCTCCTTCTTAGCACTGTATTGGGCTAGGACTGGGGGTGAACTCAGCTCTTTTTTAATATTTTCAAAGGCTGTTTTCTGTTGTGCGTCCCATGTCCATGTGCTGTCACTTTTTAACAAATCACGTAGGGGTTTTGAGAGAGCTGGTAGGCTGGGTGAAAACTTCCCTACATAATTCACCATTCACATGAAACGGCGGACCTCTTCCACATTGCGAGGTTCTGGCATCTTCTCAATAGCGCTGATTTTGTCTGGATCTGCCTCGATTCCTGTTGCACTTATCTATGTCCCAGGAATTTCACTTTCTCCACTGCAAATTCACATTTTTCATTGAGAGTAAGGCTTTTTCACACTTTTGAAGTACTTCCTACAGCCTTTCATCATGTTCAGCCCTGTCTTTTCCATAGACCAGGATATCATCCGCATGGCACAGAGCGCCCTTTGTCCTTGTGATGATTTGGGAGATTCTTTTCTGAAAATGTTCAGGCGCAGATGAGATACCAAAAGGCAGCCGTTGGAAGCAGTATCTTCCGAAGGGGGTAATAAAAGTTGTTAAAGGCTGTGACTCTTCGTGCAGAGGAACCTGCCAGAAACCAGATGTTGCATCCAATTTCGAGAAGACGTTTGCCCCTTCTAGCTGTGCTAGTGTCTCATCCACTGCAGTGAATATGTGTCTTTCCCTGCAGACACTGTCATTTAGTCGCGTGAGGTCCGCACATATTCTGGGTTTCTTATTTGGTTTGGGGACCACGACCATTCCCGCGCACCATTCAGTTGGCTCCTTGATCTTTCTTATAACCCCTAATGTTTCCATCCTGGCTAGCTCTTCTTTGACTTGGTCCTTCATAGGTAATGGGACCCTGCGTGGAGCTGAGAGTGCATAAGGAACTGTTCCCTCTTTCATCTTTATTTTGTAGCTTCGTTGCAGCTTTCCAAGCCCTGAAAACACTTTCGGGAACATAGCCTTGTACTGATGACTGTTCTTCTGTTTCTCTGCCTGGACGGACGCTACTTGTTGAATCAGGTTCAACTTTATTAAAGCAGGGAGGCCCATTAGTGGCGTCACACGATTTTCTATGACATACACATTCTGCATTGTTTCCTTTCTTTCTGTCTTGATGTGTGACCTCACCATGCCCAAGACTTGTAACGGGTAGTTATCTGGACCTTTAATCCTCTTAGGTGGTTTCATCAGTCTGCCGTCCCGTTTCCTGGAATACATAGAAGCTGGGATGGCTGTAACCGAAGCTCCTGAGTCCAGTTTAAACATAACCTGTTCTCCATTCTTGCTGATTTCCTTTAACCATACCTCGTCTGTTTCTTCTGCGTTAATTGCCCCCATGAATGCTATGTCATTTTCTGCATCACTATCAACTATAGCTTCCACTCTCTGTGATGATCTGCAGACTGCAGCGAAGTGTCCCTTCTTCCTGCACTTACGACACTCGGCTTCTTTGGCTGGGCACATTTTCCATGGGTGTTGTGGTGTTTTCCCACACCTTCTACATTTTTCAGCATGGCTTGTCTTGTTTACAATGTTTGGTTTGGACATAGAGTGTTCTGGTCTGAGTGGAGGAGTTTGTCTGTAAGTTTTTTTTCCATCTGCCTGTGTTTATGGCATCCACATTTGCACCTTTAATTTCTGAATGTTCGTCTCGGAGCAGTTGCTGTTGTTTCTTCACATCTTCCTGCTGCCTGACCTGTGTTATTGTTCTTGCCAGAGTCAGGTCTGGGTCTAACTGAAGTCTCTCTGACAGCCTGGAGTCTCTTATTTCGACCACTATACGGTCTCTTATCATTTCCTCTTTTAAGTCCCAAATCTGCAGTGCTCTGCCAGTTTGTGCACAGCTGTGATAAAGTTCTCTGCTGACTCGCCTTGTTGCTGCTGTCTGCTATTAAACTTGGCACGTTATATCACATTGTGCCTACCAACAAAATGTTCATCAAAGGCTTTTTTCACGTCCGCATAGACTGCCTTCTGTGGGTCCGTGAGTGTTAGTGTACTGAGAATGTCGTCGTTCTTGTCGCCCATTACGTAAAGGAGGGAGTTGACCTGGTAATCTCCTGCTTTTCTATCCAGCCCCGATGCTAGTCTGAATCTCTCGACGCATCTTATCCATTGCGGCCATGAGCTGGGCTGCTCAAAGTCGAAGTTACCAGGCGGCGCAATGGCAAATATTTGATCGCGCATCCAGCTGTTAGCCGCTTAGCGTTAGCTTAGCCACCACAGCAGCCAGGTAAACGATGCCTGCTTTTACCGGACTATCACGGACATTTCTTCACTCAGCTGCTTCTTAGGCGACCCACTTTTTACTCACAGTAGGTTCGCCAACTTCTGACACCATGTAGAAGGTTTTATAATCCCAAGAATCAGTCAGGAGACTTCTCGTGTGTTTTAATTCAACAGCTTTACTTCTGGCTTCTTTTCGTCAACCTTCCTCAAACATAGAACACCAGCGCCGCCTAGCCGGCACATTTGGTTATTACCTGAACATCAGTACACCGTCAGACGTTTGAATCAGGAGGCGGAAATCAGCGAACGAGCAACTCTGACGGCTTCTTGTTAATTTTATTCGACCAGCAATGACAGCAAAAGTCTGTTTCATGATCCAACTCTTGAGGAGCAGATGTTCATAAACCTGGTGGCTGAGGAGAGAATTAAAAAGGGATCTAGACGGGCGATAAGGAATGACCAGATCCAGCAGGTGCTCTGTCTCTGTAGACGCTCGCAGCTACTGAGGGACTTTTCAGCAGCGCCGAGACAAACAAACAAAAAAAAAAGCATTGCTGCTTGAAGCTTCTTTCACTCTCATTTGTTAACTTGATATCGAACACAAGCCACAGACCCAGCAGCACATCTATCATCTCCTCCAGGTTCTACATCTTTAGTGTTGTTGTCGTCTTCAAAAAAGGTGTATTGTGAAAAAAAGATTTACTGAAGAGAACAAACTAACCTTCAGCACAAATGTTGAACTGCAAACTGATGCGCAAGATTGAACAAGTGTTGTAAATGTGTTCTTGCAGAAGTAGGATGTAACCATCAGGCTGAATCAGATTCTTGTAATGTCATTGAGATCATATGCTGCAGGCTGATAACACAGTTCCTTCTTCTAACGCATTTTATACATATTTTTATCATTCATTGTGGAGAGAAAAAAAAGGAAGTTGAGATGTAGAAATGATGGTAAATTATTTCCTACAACTAATCATGAAAATGAAAGTCTTCCTTATTTCTCTTTATTGTTCACACCCTGACCTGGGCCCACTGAATGCAGCCAGAGACTGGTAAATGCAGGCTGACCTGGATCGGAGGCTCATTTTCCCCCCGGAGATCGCAACGACCACCCTACGTCCAGACCTTGTCCTATGGTCCAACACCTGCAAGCTCGTCTACATCATTGAGCTGACAGTTCCTTGGGAGGATGACGTTGAAGAAGCGTATGAACGCAAGAAACTGTTGTCTTCTTCTCCGCTTAGATCACACAATCAAATACGTCACAGCAGCTTCGCTCCAACCTCCTACTTCTGATCTGGATGTCTAAAAAGAAACGATGGCTTGGCGTGTGGAGTTGAGTAGGTACTAGTATAAAAGCGCCATGTGAATGCGTGTCCGTTTTCTAGCCTGGGTTTTGAAGTCTTTGCTGTTGGGCTTGCCTGGGTGGCTCTTTGTTGGGTGTTTCACACGCTCCTTGCCTGTCTCCCTTTCCCCCCACTGCCCCTGCAGCTGGGCACGCCTTTGGCTCTGGGGTTTCCACTTTGGGCACCGGGGCGGGTGCCGACCCACTGGCGCCTGGATGTCAGGGTAGCCCTGTCTCTCCTGGTGGGCTGGCCTTTCACTGGGTGTGGCCCTGGAGGGTGTTATGTCACAAAGGGAGTGATGGTTCAGTTATTAGAGAGTTAGTAATAATTTTTTACGATAGTTAATAATTAATAAAGAAGATGACTTATCACAATGAATCAATCAAAACAGGGCACCACCTGACTTATCAGGAAAGTAATAATCAAACAGCAAAATCAGTCTCAAAGTAGCTGTTATTCCATACGTGCCAGCCGTTTGCCATGGGTGGCATTACAGAATAACAGTGAAGGAAGGAATCCGAGCACAGACCTCTCAGGCCAGCACGGAGGTGCTGATGCATGCTTTTATCTCATGTCGTTTAGATTATTGTAATGCCCTGCTCTCTGGTCTTCCTAAAAAGAGTATTAAGAACCTACAACTATTACAGAATTCAGCCGCTCGCGTGCTGACGAGGACCAGAGGGCGGGAGCACATTACACCTGTTTTAAAATCGCTGCATTGGCTCCCCGTCCGCTTCAGGATTGATTTTAAGGTTCTTTTACTGGTTTTTAAATGTCTTAACGGTCTTGGGCCATCTAATTTATCTGATCTGCTTTTACCGTATCAACCCTCACGGACCCTGAGGTCCTCTGGCACCGGCCTTTTAACCATTCCCCGAACCGCGACCAAAACCCACGGTGAGGCTGCATTCAGCCATTATGGCCCTTATTTATGGAACAGCCTGCCAGAGAACCTCAGGACCGCAGAGAACGTTGATACTTTTAAAAGGAGGCTCAAGACACACCTTTTTAGCTTGGCTTTTATCTGATCACCTTTAATCCATTTGAGTGACTTTGTATTTTATGTTATTTATTATTCATCTTAAGTTTTGTATAGATTTTTCTAAAATTTTACACTTTTTAGGCATTTTTTACTTTCTTTTAATCTTTTAGTTTTTAGCTCCAGTGTTTCCTCAGGGGGGTCGTCCACACTGGGAGGTGTGCCTGCTCCGCCTATGGGGGTGTCGTCATGGGGGTCCCTCAGGCCTGGGTAGCTGGGGGAGGGACTCCACCTTCTGTGTGGGGTCTGTCCTGGTCTGTCCAGGTTGGGGGGGTCTCTGTGGCGATGCTCCTTGTGGTCGTGGCCGGTGGAGCCTCTCGGTGTGGACGGCCACCCATAGGTAGTGTTTTCCTCACCTGGATCGTTAGTGCTAAGCCATGTCACCAGTCCACTTATTGTGTGTGTGTGTGTGGGCGTGTGAGTGTATGCACATGTGTATGAGTGTGAGTGAGGGTGTGTGTATGCGTGGGGGGTGGGGTCGTATGGGATGTTTTAAATTGTACTTTTGATTGTTATTTTATCTCTGTATGTAAAGCACCATGAGTTGCACTTACACTGCATGAGTTGGTGCTATATAAATAAATAAAGTTTAAGTTTAAGTTTAAGTTTGAAACCAGCAGCTGTGACAAACATGTATAAAATTGTTACAGGGTGAAGTTTTGGACCCAAATGCAGCACACAGTGATAGTTTGTCTGGTTTTCTTTATTACCCTCAATAGGGACGAAGAGCAGGCAGGAATGCAAGACAAGGATCAGGCAGCAATCGGTGTCAAGTTCGGAAGACAAGGTCAGGCAAGAGAGAGCAGGAGACAAGGCAGGTTCCAGAAACAGGCAGGGTCCGCAACGGGAAGTCAAGACATGGAATGCTGGAAGGTCTTGCATCTGGATGCATAGAGTGACGATCTGGCAGTGAGAGTGCAGGAGCTTTTATGCTGTCCTGATTGTTGAGGATCTGCAGCTGGGAGAGCAGGTGAAAGGAGTGAGTGATGAGGTGGGCGGGGGTTTATGTTCTGGGTCTCTGGAAAGCGTCTAGAGACAACTTTTGTTGTATTAGACGCTATATAAATAAAATTGAATTGTCTTGGGTTTTACTTAATTCTCTATTTCTCTCCTACACTCTTATCTGGGCCATGAAGCCTCCGAGTTTGTTTTTCACTGGATGAGGCTAAATCTTGGCCGCCATTTTGAATCACGCGAGACTCAGTCACCACGTGACTTCGTCAGCCATCCATCTTTCTTTTCACGTGTATGAACAGCCATTGTGACACACACACACACACACACACACACACACACACACACACACACACACACACACACACACACACACACACACACACACAAAACATACAATCATACTTAATATGTACAATCCTATTTATATTGTTAGTGACACCCATTCAACTTCACCTCAGATCCTCATCCCTGCACTGAAAATCTGAAAATCATCAGTCTTAGCATTTTCTTAAACTCATGCTTGGACGTTGCTTCAGTTCTTGGCTGAGTTTACCTCAGAGCTTCACACCAATGACTGAGGTGAACATTCTCTTCATGGTTGTTCAAACACTCCTGGATCTGAAGTTCAGGCTTCTCCTGTAACCACAACCCCCTTCTCTATCAGTAAAGAGTTTCTGTATAATATCTGGTAGTCATTTGTTTCTGGCTTTATACATCCGCTGAGCTGTTTGAAATTCTACCAGATCTGGGAGTTTTAGTAAGCAGGAGTTTCTAAATAACTCAGTGAGCTCCTGGAAACCTGCCTTATGAACCATTCTGATGGCTCTTTTCTGGAGTGAGCACAACAGTCGGAGTGAGGATTTGTAGGTGTTGCCCCAACTTCCACACAATAATTCAAATATGGCTAAATAAGTGAGCAATATAAAATATGTAATGCTTTGATATTCAATAGATATTTAAGTTTACTAGGGACTGAAGTACCTCTTGATACTTTAGCTTGAACATGTTGAATGTGACATTTCCAGCAGATCTTGTGGTCCTTCACCACACCCAGAAACATTTACACCCTCTGTCAACACTTTTAAAATCAACCGTTCCCCTTACAATTTCCAAACAAAATAAACAGTTTTGTCCAAATGTAATGATAGTTTATTTATATCAAACCACTTTTTTAAATGGTTCAGTTCTTAGGTGTTTTCCTCCAGAAGCTGCTGTAAACTCTCTCCTTCACAGGAAATATTTGTTTCATCAAAAACAGAACAAACTGTTCTTGCCCAGTCTAGGGGTGCCTAGGACACAACATGAGAAGGCCCATCGTCCCCAAGTCCCAAGTAGCCACAGACAAGATTTAGTGTCAATATAAAGAAAGAGATTTATTTAACATGAATAAATAAACAGATATATAGGAAAGTAACTAAGGCTGAGTTGTTAGGCTTCGGGGAGGACTAAGGCCAAAATAACAAACAAAAGGATCCTATCTCAGGAGTAAGAAACTAACCTGACAAACAAAAGAAACAAATGACAAGAGACTTACCTCCCTAACTAAATAAACAGGAGAAAATAAAGTTAACCAAACTGGCAGCCCACCCTTACTACTCAAAAGTAACTACTTTCAAAACATGTACAAAGTTCTAAGCAAAAGGTGAGGCCGAGTTGGGAGAGGAGGAGGATGGGAGTCTGCAGCCCCCTGGTGGCCGCCATCCTGGCTCCTTATGTATCCGGTGATGTCGGTTTCAGCCAATCACTGCCCAGGGCATGGAACCTTCCCACCAATGACCGCCCGGCTGTGGCACACACCTATTTGCATATTAAATTGACAAAATCACAGGGCACACACAGCAGACAGACTACAAAATATGACCACAGTCATAACAAAACTGTAGTAGTGAGGAGGTACTGAACATGTGCATGTGTCATTTATGTATAGAATAAAGCGTTTAGGTCCCAATACTGACTTTTCATCCAGTGCAAAATCCCTTCCCTGATACAGTAACGCGCCAGTTTTCTTATTAATATGTCATGATTTATTGTTTCAAATGCTTTTTTAAGACCAATGAACACCCCGACTGCAAATGTATTTTGGTCTATGGGGCTGGTGATTTGTTCTATTAATTCCAGGACTGCCAACGATGTGGATCTTTGAGATCTGAATCATATTGTACGGTGGCCGACAAGGGCCAAACGCACTGCAACGGTCTAATGCGTCTCAGTCAAGGAAAACGGCTTCAAGTACAGAAACGATTCAAATTCACAAACTCAAACACAAGTCTAAACGAGGTACAAAAAAAGGGAACGTGGTGCAAATGAAAAAAACATGCTGCAAAAAACCAAGACAAATGCAGCATCATCAAACGCGCTGCAAATAGAGAAAAGATGCAAAGCACAAAACAATATAAAACAAGAAACCATCTTCAAAAGAAAAACGCTTCATAACCGGTCACTACAACCGGAGGTGCTCCAAACCTGCAGGGGGCGCATCTGACTGATCCGCAGTGTTTACATCCATGGTTTAAACATACAGCGGGAACGGTAATGTGATTTTTATCTGACTATATTTATATACGATGTTTATATCACTGTACAACACTGTACATTACGAGACGTTTCTTTATTACATTTTAACGTTACACCTAGGGTTGCCACCTTTCAGAAATAGAAATAAGGGACGCCCTGATTTCAGCAGCGCAGGAGCAAAAAAAAAGCCCCAAAACTTCTAAACTGAATAAAAATGTGTTTATTTTATATGAAAAAACTAAATGCTTTGATTTAAAGTTTAAAGTGCTTTAATAGCATTGAACTTGCATGACTGTACAGACTGACAACCATACTAGCAACTGAAATATCCTCCTATGCTGTGTACGTCCACATCAGCCCAGATGTAGAATATAGATACAGGTGAAGAATATGGTGTAAAAGTTAATTTATTTCAATAATTCAACTAGAATATGGTGTAAAAGTTAATTTATTTCAATCATTCAACTAGAATATGGTGTAAAAGTTAATTTATTTCAATAATTCAACTAGAATATGGTGTAAAAGTTAACTTATTTCAATAATTCAACTAGAATATGGTGTAAAAGTTAATTTATTTCAATAATTAATCTAGAATATGGTGTAAAGCTTCATTTATTTCAATAATTCAACTAGAATATGGTGTAAAAGTTAATTTATTTCAATAATTAATCTAGAATATGGTGTAAAGCTTCATTTATTTCAATAATTCAACTAGAATATGGTGTAAAAGTTAATGAAAATACGGTACAAATCGCGTCCCGTATTAGTTCAATACGGGACGCAACATTTTTTCTCAAATAAAGGACAATTCCGTATTTTACGGGACGGGTGGCAACCCTAGTTACACCAGACGATACAAGGCTGCACATAACACACATATTGATATAAAGCACCCGTTATAATAGTACATTAAAAAGCCCTCTTGTCACAGTCTTCCATAACATACAGTGCTACAACATTACATGTTATGCTTGTTAATCATGATCTTATCTTATTAATATTATGTTGAATCGTTTCTGTACTTGAAGCCGCTTTCCTTAACTGAGACGCATTAGGCCGTTGCAGTGCGTTTGGCCCTTGTCGGCCACCGTAATATTGGCTTTCAGAAAGCTGTTTGTGTTTATCAATACATTTTTCCAATCTGTAAATAAAAAGTTTTTCTAAACTTTTAGAAAATTGTGGGAGTGAAATAACAGGCCTGTAACTAGTGAATTGGTGTCCATCTCCAGTTTTGTGTGGTGGGATGACTTTTGCCTCAATAAACTTTTTGACTACTATCATATCTGCAACATCACAGTCAATGGACACCTTGTTTTTTACATTTATTTACAATATCTATGATTTATTTTTCCCTCACAGCTGAGAGAAACATTGAGTATGAATTTCTACCTATTAAAGTCTCATTTGTCCATCAGCTGATCCAGGATCACAAACGTTTTCTGCCAGCTTTGGTCCAGTACTTACAAAATATGTTGAAAGCATTAACCACACCACATCATTCATATCATTAATGATTTCATCATTATTTGTAATATATTGTGGACAATTAGTCTGTACTTAACAACATTGTTCAGTATATTCCGAATACCTTTTAATATTATTTTTATTCCTGTCTAATAAATTGTTATAGTATCCTGTTTTGATATTTGTAAAATAGTTTTCAGTTAAATTTTATATGTTTTATATTTATTCTCAGCCTCTTCAGTTCTATATTTTACGAGTTTTAGTGTATTTCTTTATTGGACAGGTCCTATCTTACAATAATTTGAAGGTAAACATAAACGTTTCATATGCTTTATTAATGTTATCTGCGTTGAATACAGACTCCCAGTTCTGTTTAATCAGCTCTTCTTTAAATGCATTCATTTTCTCCTCTGTCTTTACTCTCTTAAATCGCTGTTTATATTTCAGCATGCTGTCATATACTACACAAACTGATAGATATTCACTGAATATCTACCGTATTGTGTTGTTTTCTATCAGATCAGGAGAGATCGAGATCTCCAGGCTTCCAAGGCTGGCAGCCGGGACGCTAATTCAGATAACAATTGTTTTGGGTCAGGCTGACCGCAGTTATTTTCTGTCTCTCATGGCGACTCCAAACACCTGAATTTGTGGTCACTTTTCGCCAAACCGAGATGTTGCAACTTCTCCAAGATCTTTTCCATCCCGCTAATGATTTTGAAACTGCAGCCGGTTTGAGTCTGAGTGTTGATAGCATGACATCCCCCCAACAGGCCAGGCAGCCTCGGAATAGAAGAGAATAGCCACCGACATTGCCGAATTTTTCAATATACCAGGTAACCGCCAACTCCACAAAGCAGAAATCCTGTTATCAGAAACCCAATTATGTAGACATCGTCAACATCCTCGACCGACAGTATGGACAGACACATGACCCTCCAATTGCAGGAGTCCATCGTGTATCTGGCAGCAAATGTCCCATCAGGGCAACAGGGCTCCCCTCTGCCCTGTTTCCTCGTCGAGAAAATTGGTCAATTTTGTTGAGAGACCAAATGACCAGATACATGGTTTGAAAATTTAGGAAAATATGCAGAAAAACGCTCAAAAATAGATTGACAAAATAGCACAAGACGGAGAGCAGCAGCAGCATAGATAGGGGAGGGAGCGGGATCTTCCTGCTCTGCCTTCACGAGAGCAGGAACAAGAAGTCTTTCTGACTATTGAAGTTAATGCACACATGTAAATATGTTAATGCACACATGTATATATGTTAATGCACACATGTAAATATGTTAATGCACACATGTAAATATGTTAATGCACACATGTATATATGTTAATGCACACATGTAAATATGTTAATGCACACATGTAAATATGTTAATGCACACATGTAAATATGTTAATGCACACATGTAAATATGTTAATGCACACATGTAAATATGTTAATGCACACATGTATATATGTTAATGCACACATGTAAATATGTTAATGCACACATGTAAACCATATATATATATATATATTGTCTGTCAATTTGTCTGTCAACATTCTTCTAATTCAATTCAATAGGTCAAAAGTCGCCTCTTCCAACATTTATTTCACAGTATTTTTTCAACATGTAATGCTGCAAGCACAATGATATTTTAGAAACATTATGAAGCATAAATCATTTTGCACATACATTTTTATAACATGGTCCCAAACCCATTTTCAAACTTTAGCATCATTTGAGACTCAACCAAGACCTTATAAGTTACATTACTGCACTTTTCACAGTGGTGGTGCTGAGATGGTCACCAGCTCCAGCCACATGAAAGATTTTACAAAAAGATAAAGGCTGTTACTTCCTGCTAAGGCCTTACAGCGCTACGATAAATGTGCCTATGCTTCTTCGCTCAGAGATGTGTTTAATATTACATTTTCCCCTCGTTACTGCATTTTGGTAAATCTGTCTACAAGAATTCATTCAGCTCTGCTGTCTTCATGGACTCTGTTCAGTCCTGATGAATCCTCCTCAGCTGCTCCATCTCTCCTTCTGTGATGGAGACAAAAGGTGAGAAAGTGTCTGCAGATAAATAGTTGACTCATTTATGATCTAATCGATGTTCACTGATGAAATTAAAGGAACAGATACACGGTGCAGGAAGTCAAAGCTGTAAAACAGTATGTTGACAATATTAACTGTTGAAGTGAAGTAAATGTTGTCCTGTGTGAGGATCTGCTCACCCTGCACCTCCCTGAGAGCTGGGGCTGAGTCCTGCTCTTCATGTTGGAATAGCTGAATGGATGAGGTTTGTCTCGGATGTGGGAATTGTAACATTCTGATAATCGACCATCTATCCGATACACAGATAAGTAATTCATTAAATAAAGTTAAGTAAAGATCAGTTTTATTTTTATTAACCCTGTTGCAACTTCAAATACTGAAAACAGTTCTTGAGCTGCTTTGTAGGTGGAAAGTATTTCTTGTTAAAGTATTGCAGTACAAAAGAAGGAAGTGCCTACATCTGTTTATAAAGATAACTCTGAGAAATGTTTTTGTTATTTAACACCCAGTTTAAAAGGGGAAATACAAAAATACATCAACATTTGTGACTTCTATTTGACCAAAGTCAAGTTTAATCCACCAGTGACTCTTTCTAGTTTTCTTCCAGTGAAACAAATAAGATAATAATCTGAGATCTAAACATAATCTTCTTGACACAAATGCTTCTTTAGACTGAACATTTCTGTTATAAAGCCGATGTAAACATTGATAGATTTGCACAGTTTTCTTTCCTCTCAGCTTATAGATAATAGTTTTTATACTTGTTAGATACTTCAAAAAGCTTGAATTTATTCTCACCTCTATACTGTATTCTGGTCTCTCCTGAGTCCTCAGCTGGTTCTTCAAGCACCTCTCTCTTAAATTACAGTACACACACAGATGAAAGCTGTTTCCTCCATTATTGAGGCAGATACGTCTCTTTGTAAAGGAACTTCTGCTTATCATATTAGTTAGTGCAGAAAGAAACTGAAATGTGAACATAATAAATGAAATAAAATGGTTACCTAATAAATGAAACGAAATGGTTTTCTATTAAATTAA
This sequence comes from Cololabis saira, assembly GCF_033807715.1. Lineage (NCBI taxonomy): Eukaryota > Metazoa > Chordata > Actinopteri > Beloniformes > Belonidae > Cololabis > Cololabis saira. The sequence goes on from NC_084587.1 coordinate 55,215,199, forward strand.
ATGAAGTGATTACCTTATCAACAGTAAGGATGAGACGACGAAGAAAACCAGAGAAATAACTTTAATCAAAACAGATACTAGAAACTTCCATGGACCTGAAAAAAAATTATTTAACACAAATATTACTGGTTCCATGTGTTGAAGGTAATTGAACAAATATAACTTTGTACATTGTGTTGTTTTAATTGGACTTTTGTAGATGATTCAAACTGTAGTTAAAATGAGCCTGATGAAAATAAAAACTAATCCCCATGTAATTATTCATTGTGGAGCTGGGTTGGTTTTCTATCGTGTGTTTTGTGATGTCACTGATCTCTGGTGGAGTCAACAGATAATTAAGAGACAAGTTAAAAAGTACCTTCCCCTTCAATCAGATGAAATCTGGATCTACGTCGTCCTCTGCTGTTCTGGGCTTCACAGTAATAATTTCCACCGTGTTCAGCTCTGAAGTCACTGATAGTGAAGTTGTTTCCTGAAGCTTTTGGTGAGTCTCCATCCTCCTTGTACCAGGTGTAATTAGCTGCTGGGTTAGCATCACTGCTGCATCTCAGCGTCACTGAGGTTCCCTCTGATATCACACCTGAGGAAATCACTGACACAGACGGGAGCTTTGGAGCATCTGGACACACATGTTTAGAGAGAAAGACGATATGTTCAGTCGGCAGCAGTCGGGAAACCCCCAAGTGTGGCGAACCATGAACCTCACTGCAAAATAAAGAAATATCTTTATAATCAGTGCTACCACTCCCTCTGTTAAAGTTTTGGAGACAGCAGTTCATACTCCTGTTTCTTCTCGACTTCAATATTGTAATTTTCTAAATAACAACTAAAGGTTATGGTTCTGCATCAAATTGACGCCGTGCCTACGCCGTCACCGTGACTCCGTCGTGAACCCTTCGGACTTCTCCGTCACTCCATTTCGTCGCGGTGCAGTTCCCCCCGCGACCGATAGTTTGCGATCTTTTCCTGAATGGTTTATCCGACTTTTTCCGGTCACAGTGAATCAAAGAGATAAGGACAACTATTGAGAAAAAAAACAAAACAAAAAAAATCACAGATACACGAAGAAAAGAACGCTGAAAGTTCACGACTGCTTCAAACCGGAAACCGGAAATGCGTTGCTACCAAGTGAACCAATCACAGCCCTCTCGGCCTGCATGTGGTCTGCGTCGCCTCGACACGTAGTTACAATTTTTGGGAGGTGCAGGTCAGTGACGCCGTCAGTGACGGTGCGTGGTACGCGTCGACGCGTACCCTACGGTGTAGGCATAGCGTTGTTTTGGCGCGGAACCATAAATCAGCCTCACATTTAGACTCACACTCGGCTTGAATGAAATCAGCAGGTCTTCTTTTATTTGCTTTTTGAGGAACTATACATTTTAGGATTAATGTCACTACTTTTGTCACGTGATCAATGAACACCAGTAAACCCGCTTCATTGGCAGCATTCATGCCCATACCACTACTCTACCCCCACCATGTCTGATGTCATGATGGGACAGGCTTTGGATAATGAGCATTTCCTTTTCTTCTCCATACTTTCTTTAAAACATAATTTTGATACAAGTTTATCTTGATATCTTCTGTTTAAAGGTTGTTAATCTATAAAACGGGAGGGTTTGCTAGATGTTCTCTGGCAAAGTCGATTCAAAACAATCTTCAAATGCACTGACTGGTCCATGTTCAGGGAGGCTGCCACCAAGGACCAAGAGGTTGACGTTGACATTGACCGCTATGCAGGGATTGTATGGGGCTACATTGAAAAATGCATGGAAGCTGCCCGTGCAACAAAATACATCACAGTAAGAGCAAATTAGAAACCATGGATGGCAACGGAGGTGCGAAACCTGCTGAGAGCAAGAAACTCCCCTTTCAAATCTGGAGATAAAGCTGCACTCGGAACAGTAGGAACCAAAAAAAACAAATTAGTAGGACTGGCTAAAAGGGCCTGTGGACACAAAATCCAAGACCATTTTCAGGACCAAAGGAATAGCAGGAGACTGTGGCAGGGAGATCACTCCCCAGCCCTTTACTGATAACATCAACTTCCTGAATCAGCTAAATAATTATTTAGACGGTTAAAGGCACTGAGCAACACGCCTGCAGCAAAGTCTACTCCACGGCACGAGGAACAGAACACTATAACGCTGAGCACAGGCTCTCTGCAGGGGTGTGTTCTCACCCCCCTACTCTGCACTCTGATGAGCCACAACTGTTGTGCGAAGTACAACACAAACCACATCATTAAGTATGCAGATGACACGAAAGTGGTGGGTCTCATCGAGGACGACGAGGAGAAGCACTACAGAGAGAAGGTGAAACTGGTGCAGAAGTAACAACCTGCTCCTGAATGTGGATAAAACCAAAGCACTGGTGATTGACTTCAGGGGAAGCGCTCTACATCGAGGAAACTGCTGTGCAGATCATCCCACAATTCAAGTTCCTGGGGGTCCACATAGCCGAAACCTCACCTGGATGCTACAAAACTGTTGATTTGGGCGTAACTAAGGTTTTTGTTATCTCTTTTACAGATTTATGTTGTTTATTGGCCTCCTTCACGTCATAGTGGCACCTCCAGTCAAACAGCTAAATGCCACCTCAGCATCTGATAACTATGTTCATTTTAATGCAGATTTTATGGTTGTAGTTTTGACTGTTGACTCTTCCACTGAATTTATTGAATCACAATTTTTTGTTGTTTTTAAATGAATTTCTCTAAACAAACTGACTTTACAGCATCACATCCTGTCCTCTAATCCAAACTCAAGACACAGTTAATATATCACAGAGTTGTTTTCAAGACTAATGATAACAGATGATGTTTACTCACACTGGACATCAAGGACCAAAGATACAGAGTGTTGATCCTCAGACTTGCAAGAGTAGATCCCTCTATCCTCAGAGCTGATGGAGGAGAAGTGATGAATACCTGCTGATCCCAGAGGCAGCGTTTGGTTCCCCTTGTACAGAGTATTCTTAGCTGCTGGGTTAGCATAGGTGAAGCAGGTCAGATTCACTGACATGCCCTCCAAGATCTCACCAGAGGGACTCACCGACAGAGAGGGAAGCTTTGACGGATCTGCAGATTTATGAAGTTTAATATGTGAGAAACATAATGTTGGTCCAATGTTCCATCTTCATTTTCATACAATTAACTCTCCCCGCAGAGATGGTGAGATTTGGTATTTACTTTTGATTCATTTTCATAGTTATCTTTTCCTTCTTTAAAAATGTAACAGCAAACATAGATGAAAATCAAAGTTGTATCTTGGTAACACATGAAAACTAAATAAACATTAAGCTGGTCTGGTGTCAGTCGTCCAGAGGTGTCTAATGATATGATTCTGAAATAAAGATACAAATGTACTTTCATACATTAGAAACAGTCTCATACTTTGCAAACAACAAGCTTCATTTTGTTGGTGAGTGAACTCACACTCTGGAGGAGATCGGTGGTCCTCGTATCCTTTCAAAGCACAGGAGACGTTGTCCTCAGGGTGAAAGTTGTCTCTGTATTTAGAAGTTTGCTGGATCGTGTTCTTCTGTCCGTTCCTAAACCAGATGTAGGAACGATGAGCAGCTGGTTTGCAGCTGCTGTGACACTTCAGCTCCACATCAGTGTAAGACCCATTGACTGCTATTATCCTGTTCACCTGCACCTGCAGAGCTGGATATGAAAGAACAATAGTGACACCTGGAATAAACACGGATTCACACAAAATATCTCCATCCACAAACATCTCAAAATGACTTTTCCTTGTGTTAACTTGAATGTACTGCAGTACATACTTGTGACAGTCAGAGTCGTTCCAGGTAAATCATTCCCCCATTCAAAATCCCTTGTTTTGAATTTGAAGCGATATTCAGCTGAATCAGTGTCTCTAAGGTCCCGTATTCTCAGAGTTGACCTTCCTGCTGTTTCATGGACCTGAACACGGTCTTTATCACGAAGTAAGTGGTAATTGTTGTGAGGGTTGAACCAACTCTTTGATACAACACCATTTCCAGGACTGTATGTGCAAGAAATATCCACCGATGAGCCTTTGGGGGCACAGATGCTTCTGTCTGTGTAAGTCACTTTGTCACAGGTGGGAGGATGGACACCTGAAATTACAAAATTATTTTGAAGTCACAAGTTTAAAATGTGAATTTTATTACAGCAAAACTAATAGTTTGCTGTTGCAACAGTAGTAGTAGAAATGATCTGTAAATAATGAAAACATAGAAATGAAAACAAATGAACATTAATGAGCGTGGACATAAACAGAAACTTTGTTGATGGTAAACTGAAGTAAACTCACAGACTGAAGCAGAAGGGAACTTCTCATGTCCTCTTACAGCACAGGAAACGCTGTCTTCATAACCGAAGTAGGCTGCCACAGAAGGTGTTCCTGTGTAAATTTTCAGTCCATTCTTGAACCAGACGAATGATTCACCATCAGCAACGTCACAAGAACTGGAACACCTCAGTTCTGCCCATGAAGGCCACAATATTGGATCTCGTTTCTTCACTTCAACCTGGAGAACTGTGATGGCAAATTGAGAAATGTACAAATAACATAATTAACCATTAAAAAGAACAGTTAAACAATCAAAAAGTTAAAAATAACACAACTCAAAAGTTTTGATTCTATTTTCATAAAAACTTAGTATTTTGTTAAACATTATTCTAACCTCGTATACACCATCCATCCATCCATCCATCCATCCATCCATCCATCCATCCATCCATCCATCCATCCATCCATCCATCCATCATCCATCCATCCATCCATCCATCCATCCATCCATCCATCCATCCATCCATCCATCCATCCATCATCCATCCATCCATCCATCCATCCATCCATCCATCCATCCATCCATCCATCCATCCATCCATCCATAGACAATAATTCCTGAAACCATCCAGAAACTAATAATAACAACTTCAATGGATCAAATTAAATAAGATAAAAGATCAACCCATAAAACCTCTCAGATTGCTGATTTACTTGTTACTGCTAAATAATCCATGTTTCAAATGAGAGACAGATATTTTGGCTGCTAAGCTCTTCTTTTGTGGAACCAGTTTTCTATTTGACGTTTATCCCAGCTTTCATTATTTCAGCCATGAAAAACACCTTGGACAGGTAGCAACTTCATCACAAGACCAGACAAAAGCAGGTGAGACAGAGAAGCAGAAAATCTGATTGAGATTCATCAAGAAAGAGGAGTAGATGTTTGATAGATAAATAGTCCATAACTTTGCTTTTGGCAGGTGTTTGACTGAAGCTGCCGATATGAAGTCTAAGGAGACATCAGTAGCCTACAAGTAAAGGAAGCCAGTAATAGGTTAAAAAAACAACATCATTCTGTACGAGGAACCTTAGATGTGGTCAAATCAACAGTTTTCTACTTTCTTTAGTAGACAAATTAATCATGAAATCAGATTAAAATTCATCCATCAATCCATCTTCTGTAATCATTTCATCCTTTTTGGGTCAGAGGAAGCTGAGCGTACCCTGAGCAGGAATCCAGGCCGTCACACGACCACACGGACACACATGAGACAAACAACCAAACAGTTCATGCTACGTTAAAAGTCAAACAGAAAATCAAGTTAGCACTCATTAGTTGCTAGTGCAGCCCAGGATTAACAACCAGATGTGTCATATCCTTGGAAGAAACTCTTACCTGTGACCGACAGGACGACTCCACGTTTAGCTGTATAACCTCCACCTGGTTGGTTGGTCGTGAACCTGAACTTGTACTCAGCTGAGTCGCTCTCTCTCAGGTCTTCAATCATCAGGGTGCATTCCTTTTCTCCACATTGATACTGTACACGATCCGCATACTCTGTCTGTGTCATCAGATCCACGGGGACTTGATCTTTACCTTCAGTAAACCATGAAGCTGTTTCCAGCACTGTGACATTTCCATGGATTCTGGGGGGGTATGTGTAGGTGCAGTGTATTTTCACTGTTGATCCTTTCAAAGTGCAGATCTGAGTAGAGGTGTAAGTGACTCCCCAGCCCTCCTGACTCCGTACCTCTGGAATGCAGAACACACGGGACACCGTCAAAGAAAATAAATGATTCATTATTTATTATATTATTTTGTAAACAATGTTGATTTTAGATGGAATTAATATCAACAGCATAATATCAACAATTTCTGAAATTGAAGGAAGCCGTCCTAGAAAGGAAGTTTAGTTTGAAAGTTTCAAGTATGAAGGATGTTAATTTACATACCTGATAAGGAGAGAAGTAAAACAAAGAATCTAGAAAGTGTGACTTTTACACACATGGCTGGTCCTTTCCTCTGCTGCAGCTGCTCAAATGTTCAATCACACCATGTGGTAAATAACAGTGTATACAAGCATAGAACTTAAATCAAATGAAGCTGACAGCGAAAAAAAGGTATAATGTACAAAAAGGAAGACGAAACAATCTTCAGCCCAAATGTTGAACTGCAAACTGATGCACAAGATTGAAGTGTTATAAATGTGTTCTTGCAGAAGTAGGATGTAAATCAGGCTGAATCCGATTCTTGTAACGTCATTGTGATCATATGCTGCAGGCTGATGACACATTTCCTTCTTCTATCGAATTTTCTACATATTTTTCTCATGCATTGTGAAGAGAAAAAAAAGAAGTTGAGATGTAGAAATGATGGTAAATTATTTCCCACAGCTGATCATGAAAGTCTTCCTTTCACGTCAGTGAAACCATTTTATTTCTCTTTATTGTAAATATCTTTCGTTGTTACAATTGTTACACCACCTTATGCTTTTATTATCACTATATGTTATAACTTATATGGTCAAGAATAATGAAGTAAATGTGTTAGTTGTTTAGTAAAGGTGAACATTTATCAATGTTTGATAATGATCATTTTCTTCTGAATGCATGTGAAGCATAGTTCTCTAACTTTCATTTGGAGAAGCAGCAGCAGTTTACAAAGGCGATGGAGATGGACTCTGGCTCGTGGTGGGAGTCTAGACAGCGGAAGAAAAGATCATTATCCGTGTGTTTGTGGAAACAATCTAATGACGGTGAAAGTAATAAAGGGAAGTGATTTCATCACACCTGGCTAATGGTTACAGGGTGAAAGAAGCAGATGTAGTTTTGTTTTACCGTGTTTATCTCTTTAACTTGTTGAACTGTTTTATAAACTTCTCATTTTTGAATCGATTTCATTCATATGTGGATGGAGACAGTGACAATGACTCCCCTAAGTCTGAAAGTTTCTCTCATTCTGGGGAATGATTTTTGTCAATATTTGTTTTGAACACAGACGTGGGAAGTAGGGGTCTAGTATCAAGCTGTTACTGTGACATTAAGAACCAGTCTTGTTTGATAAAAATCACTTTAATACACCATCGTGTGATGGGATTGTCCCTAGAAGTTGGTGCAGCATGCTGATGGTGCAACCCTTGAAACCTCATAACTCCAATGTTACATCAGTACTCTGAACTCATTAATGGCTGTTGAAATAATGTTTCTGCACTCCAACAATGCAACGGCAAGAATGAAGACACAAGAGAGTGAGATGTTTAGTTCAACAATGTTATCACTTGTACAAGGAGTAGACAAGCAGCTTAACGTGGACCTATTATGGATCTAATACCTATTTTATCATTCAATGTCTTAAAAACAAGCTTTTGATTGTTTTTGCTAAATAAATTAGAAATTCAGTCTCTGAGCCATGTCTTTATCATCCCAGTCTCTAACCTCATTATTTATGAGGGATTCTGAGTGATAATGAGGCTCTGTGCTGATTGGCCGCCTGACGCGATGACGCGATACACCGCTACGAAAAAATGAAAAAATGGCTGAAGCTCCGGCCGGCGGAGTTGTTGTTCTTGTTCCGGCCAGAGTTAGTTGTGGTCTTGGTTTCACACATCTTCCTGTCATTTCGTAACGGAGGGAGCAGAATCTTATTGGCTCGTAGATCCACATGACACTGGACGGCTCATCCGGGCGGCTGTACAGACACTGCAGAATTTGGTTGCTTTCCTCCTTCTCTAAGTTGGCAGGCTGAGGGGAGACCACTTTATATATGTTAAAGCAAGAAAAAACCTGTTTTTCATAATAGGTCCCCTTTAACATCAAATGTCAGCCAAAAGGATGTTCCAAATGGGTTTTGTACACTCTAATATCTGCTCACGGTGCACAGAGAACATTCCTGATAATTATATGCATGCTTTATGGTTTTATGCACTTGTGCAGATATTTGGGCTGGAGGTATATGAAGATCCATCTCCCCCCGGGCCTCCAGGGGGAGATGGGAGTGGTGAGGCACATATATATATATATATATATATATATATATATATATATATATATATATATATATATATATATATATATATATATATATATATATATATATATATATATATATATATATATATATATATACATATACATATACATATATACATATACATATATATATGGCTCCACATGCCTATTTATGAAATTACTGGCATTCATGTTGTCTGATTCAATCACACTGTTGACTGTCAATCACATTCTTCTAATTCAATTAAATACGTCAAAAGTCGCCTCTTCCAACATTTATTTCACAGTATTTTTTCAACATGTAATGCTGCAACCACAATGATATTTTAGAAACATTATGAAGCATAAATCATTTTGCACATACATTTTTATAACATGGGCCCAAACCCATTTTCAAACTTTAGCATCATTTGAGACTCAACCACGACCTTATAAGTTACATTACTGCACTTTTCTGTGTGCTGTCGACGTCCCTGACTCCCCCAGTCTGGCCTTCGGCAGGAGGGTCCCCCCTTATGAGCCTGGTCCTGCTCAAGGTTTCTTCCCTCCTAAAGGGGAGTTTTTCCTTGCCCCTGTTTGGCTTAAGGCTTTTCTCCCACTAAGGGAGTTTTTACCTGCCATTGTTTATATAATAATTGCTCGGGGGTTTATGTTTATGTTTATGTTTATGTTTATGTTCATGTTCTGGATCTCTGGAAAGCGTCTAGAGACAACATCTGTTGTATTAGACGCTATATAAATAAAATTGAATTGAATTGAATTTTCACAGTGGTGGTGCTGAGATGGTCACCAGCTCCAGCCACATGAAAGATTTTACAAAAAGATAAAGGCTGTTACTTCCTGCTAAGGTCTTACAGCGCTACGATAAATGTGCATATGCTTCTTCGCTCAGAGATGTGTTTAATATTACATTTTCCCCTCGTTGCTGCATTTTGGTAAATCTGTCTACAAGAATTCATTCAGCTCTGCTGTCTTCATGGACTCTGTTCAGTCCTGATGAATCCTCCTCAGCTGATCCATCTCTCCTTCTGTGATGGAGACAAAAGGTGAGAAAGTGTCTGCAGATAAATAGTTGACTCATTTATGATCTAATCGATGTTCACTGATGAAATTAAAGGAACAGATACACGGTGCAGGAAGTCAAAGCTGTAAAACAGTATCTTGACAATATTAACTGTTGAAGTGAAGTAAATGTTGTCCTGTGTGAGGATCTGCTCACCCTGCACCTCCCTGAGAGCTGAGGCTGTGTCCTGCTCTTCATGTTGGAATAGCTGAATGGATGAGGTTTGTCTCCGATGTGGGAATTGTAACATTCTGATAATCGACCATCTATCAGATACACAGATAAGTAATTCATTAAATAAAGTTAAGTAAAGATCAGTTTTATTTTTATTAAACCCCGTTGCAACTCCAGATAGTGAAAACAGTTCTTGAGCTGCTTTGTAGGTGGAAAGTATTTCTTGTTAAAGTATTGCAGGACAAAAGAAGGAAGTGTCCGGCCTACATCTGTTTATAAAGATAACTCTGAGAAATGTTTTTGTTATTTAACACCCCGTTTAAAAGTGGAAATACAAAAATACATCAACATTTGTGACTTCTATGTGACCAAGGTCAAGTTTAATCCACCAGTGACTCTTTCTAGTTTTCTTCCAGTGAAACAAATAAGATAATAATCTGGGGCCTCATTTATAAAAGAGTGTGTAGGATTCATACTAAAAGTGCACGTAAACCCAAAAGCCGAAAATGGCGGGCGCAAAAAAAAATCTGGATTTATAAAACCCTGTGCACGCACACTTGCACGCACACTTGCACGCAATGTTCGCTTTATATTTCACAGTCCAGCTGGAAGGTTGCGCAGCTGAATTCGGCTCATATCCCGCCCTCTACACGCCCACTTTTTACCATAAATAGACAATGCAAAGTAGTATATCCATATGAATGAGCCTGCTGAGCATGCGCAGCGGCTTCCTGCAGCCTGTCGAGCCATGTCGAGCCACCTTGCCACTAAATTTCACGGAGACTGAGAACGAGATGTTGTGGATGAGGTGGAGGACAGGAAAACTACATTATTTGTGGGTCACAGTAAAAGTATAAATAGTATATAAATAGTATTAAATAAAGCGAGTGAAAATAAAACGCAGTGAGGCACAAGGGCGCAATTTCCACTGGGAACAGGGGGGACATGTCCCCCCCCACTTTTCGAACTCATGTTTTTGTCCCCCCCACTTTTTACAGTTTAAGAACTAACGGTAGGCTGAGCCTGTAATTACAAATCATCAAGACACTCTGTGCGAAGACGATGCGAAGACGGCCCGGCAGCCCCGCTCCCCCTCTCTCCTCCCCTCTCCCCTCAGTGCTGCTCAAGGCTGATTTATGGTTCTGCGTTAAATCGCCGCAGAGAATACGGCGTAGGTTACGCGCGGCCACGTGCACCGCACAGTGCGCTTCGCCGCGTAACCTACGGCGTAGGCTCTGCGTCGATTTAACGTGGAACCATAATTTAGGCATAATTAGGCTTAACTAGTGTGTGCGTGTGTGACAGACGTGCATGGGACAATTGTGAAATACGGAATAAACTGCGTTCCGTATTGGTTCAATACGGAATGCAACTTTTAATTCCCAATTACGTAACAATTCCGTATTTCAAGAGACGGGTGGCAAGCCCACTCACCGCGGCTGCAGCTCCAGCAGCACCAGAGTCCTGACTGACGCTGTGCTTCAAACACAGAGGGACACGATCAGTGCTATTATATTATAAGTCTGATATGTGATGACATTAAGAGTATGACATGAATCTGGCTTCATTTCACCACCTCACCGCCTGGGTCGCCAGTTCCCCATATCTTAAGACTGTTCCTACGGGAGGGTCAGGGTTGGCGTAGAGATACGCACATTTTTCGGTTCGTTTTTTCTTTTTAAATCCCAACCTTTGCGTAGAAGGTGGCTTGTGCATCTTTCAAGCCCTGTTTTGTGCGCAAGCAAGCTTTAGAAATGAGGCCCCTGATCTCTAAACATAATCTTCTTAACACAAATGTGTCATTAGACTGAACTTTTCTGTTATAAAGCCGATCAGCTCATAGAAAAAAGTTTTTATACTTGTTAGATACTTCAAAAAGCTTGAATATATTCTCACCTCTATACTGTATTCTGGTCTCTCCTGAGTCCTCAGCTGGTTCTTCAAGCACCTCTCTCTTAAATTAGAGTACACACACAGATGAAAGCTGTTTCCTCCATTATTGAGGCAGATACGTCTCTTTGTAAAGGAACTTCTGCTTATCATATTAGTTAGTGCAGAAAGAAACTGAAATGTGAACATAATAAATGAAATAAAATGGTTACCTAATAAATTAAACGAAATGGTTTTCTATTAAATTAAATGAAGTAATTACCTTATCAACAGTAAGGATGAGACGACGAAGAAAAGCAGAGAAATAACTTTAATCAAAACAGATACTAGAAACTTCCATGGACCTGAAAACAAATGATTTAACACACATATTACTGGTTCCATGTGTTGAAGGTAATTGAACAAATATAACTTTGTACATTGTGTTGTTTTAATTGGACTTTTGTAGATGATTTCAGACTGTATTTAAAATGAGCCTGATGAAAACAAAAACTAATCCACATGTAATTATTCATTGTGGAGCTGGGTTGGTTTTCTATCGTGTGTTTTGTGATGTCACTGATCTCTGGTGGAGTCATCAGATAATTAAGAGACAAGTTAAAAGGTACCTTCCCCTTCAATCAGATGAAATCTGGATCTACGTCGTCCTCTGCTGTTCTGGGCTTCACAGTAATAATTTCCACCGTTTTCAGCACTGAAGTCACTGATAGTGAAGTTGTTTCCTGAAGCTTTTGGTGAGTCTTCATCCTCCTTGTACCAGGTGTAATTAGCTGCTGGGTTAGCATCACTGCTGCAGCTCAGCGTCACTGAGGTTCCCTCTGATATCACACCAGAGGAACTCACTGACACAGACGGGAGCTTTGGAGCATCTGGACACACATGTTTAGAGAGAAAGACGATATGTTCAGTTACTCAGCAGCAGTCGGGAAACCCCCAAATGTGGCAACCCATGAACCTCACTGCAAAATAAATAAATATCTTTATAATCAAATCAGATTTGCCATCAGTGCTACCGCTCCCTCTGTCAAAGTTTTGGAGACAGCAGTTCATACTCCTGTTTCTTCTCGACTTCAATATTGTAATTTTCTAAATAACAACCGGCTTGAATGAAATCAGCAGGTCTTCTTTTATTTGCCTTTTGAAGAACTATACATCTAAGGATTTATGCCACTACTTTTGTCATGTGATCAATGAACACCAGTAAACCTGCTTCATTGGCAGCATTCATGTCCATACCACTACTCTACCCCCACCATTTCTGATGTCATGATGGGAAAGGCTTTGGATAATGAGCTTAGTTTATGTTTATTTCTTCTGTTTAAAGGTTGTTAATCTATAAAACGGGATGGTTTGCTAGATGTTCTCTGGCAAAGTCGATTCAAAGCAATCTTCGAATGCACTGACTGGTCCATGTTCAGGGAGGCTGCCACCAAGGACCAAGAGGTCGACGTTGACATTGACCGCTATGCAGGGATTGTATGGGGCTACATTGAAAAACGCATGGAAGCTGCCCGTGCAACAAAATACATCACAGTAAGAGCAAATTAGAAACCATGGATGGTGCGAAACCTGCTGAGAGCAAGAAACTCCCCTTTCAAATCTGGAGATAAAGCTGCACTCAGAACAGCAAGAACCAAACTAAACAAATTAGTCGGACTGGCTAAAAGGGCCTATGGACACAAAATCCAAAACCATTTTCAGGACCAAAGGAATAGCAGGAGACTGTGGCAGGGTATAAGATCACTCCCCAACCCTTTACTGAGAAAATGGACTTCCTGAATCAGCTAAATTTTGGACGGTTTGAGGCACTGAACAACACGCCTGCAGCGAAGTCTACTCCACAGCACGAGGAACAGGTGCTGTGACTTGACCCGGCTGAGGTCTGGTGGACACTAAGGAGGATTAATTCAGGGAAAGCTCCTGAATGTGGATAAAACCAAAGCACTGGTGATTGACTTCAGGAGGAAGCGCTCTACATCAAGGAAACTGCTGTGCAGATCGTCCCACAATTCAAGTTCCTGGGGGTCCATATAGCCGACAACCTCGCCTGGATGCTACAAAACTGTTGATTTGGGCGTGTAGCAATCTCGTGCTACTGGGGGTCAACTGACAGGGAAAGAGGACACAGGGTTTCGTGGAGAAATTGTGATTTATTTTCACACAGACGAGTACCAGCACACAGCGGCTCTGTCATCCCTGTAGAGCATTACCCTTGCTGGTGTGCAGCTGCTGCTTAAATAGCCAGGCAGGGTGGAGAGATTGATTGGGCACAGGTGTGCCCAATCAGCCGAACCAGGCCCACGCCACCTGTGTGCTGCTCCCCCGCAGACTACGCCCAATCCTCCACCCTGCCACACACCCCCATCGCCCGACTCAGGCTGGGGACCATCCGGCCTAGCCAACTCCCGCGCCCCTCGGAGCGGGAGAGGAGGCCAGGGACCCCCATTTGAGCCCCCGGGCCTGAGGCCACCGGGTCTTCCAGGTTCCCAGGTCCTCCAGGTCGGGCCGACCGGTGAGACAGCTCCGGAGGCCGCCCTCTGGGCTGGGCCGACCGGCGAGACTGTTCGGGGGGTCGCCTGGGCCGAGGGTGGCCTCGGGGCAGACGGAATCCGCGGCGCTGGCCGAAGTGCGCACAGGACCACCCCCTCCCTGACGCAGCACTGCTCCACTGGCTGGTCCGCCTCCGGAACTGGCGCGTCCAGGACCGCCTCCGGAACCGCCTCTTGAACCGCCTCTTGAACCGCCTCTTGAACCGCCTCTTGAACCGCCTCTTGAACCGCCTCTTGAACCGCCTCTTGAACCGCCTCTTGAACCGCCTCTTTAACCGCCTCTTTAACCGCCTCTTTAACCGCCTCCGGAACCGCCTCCGGAACCGCCGTGTCCAGGACTGCCTACGGAACCGCCGCGTCCAGGACCGCCTCCGGAACCGTTGCGTCCAGGACCGCCTCCGAAACCGCCTCCGGAACCACCTCCAGAACCGCCTCCGGAACCGCCGCGTCCAGGACCGCCTCCGGCGCGTCCAGGACCGCCTCCGGATCCACCGCGTCCAGGACGCCTCGGGAACCGCCTCGGGAACCGCCTCGGGAACCGCCTCGGGAACCGCCTCGGGAACCGCCTCGGGAACCGCCTCGGGAACCGCCTCGGGAACCGCCGCTTGGCGGCCCCTAGCCTCGGCTCCACGGCCTGCCGGCTGCTGCGCCACCAGCGCCTCCAGCGCTGCGGTCTGCCGCTCCGCCTGGCTCTGGATCAGGGCTGCCAGGTCGCCAGCACCTGCGCCAGCGTCACGAGGGTCTGATCCCCGCGTTCCTCCGTCATGCTGTGGGGCCCCAATTGGGCGCCACTGTAGCAATCTCGTGCTACTGGGGGTCAACCGACAGGGAAAGAGGACACGGGGTTTCGTGGAGAAATTGTGATTTATTTTCACACAGACGAGTACCAGCACACAGCGGCTCTGTCATCCCTGTAGAGCAGCACCCTTGCTGGTGTGCAGTCGCTGCTTAAATAGCCAGGCAGGGTGGAGAGATTGATTGGGCACAGGTGTGCCCAATCAGCCGAACCAGGCCCACGCCACCTGTGTGCTGCTCCCCCGCAGACCACACCCAATCCTCCACCCTGCCACAGGGCGTAACTAAGGTTTTTGTAGTGGCACTCTGTTCACTCTTATTTGTACCACCTTTTGAGTCAGTCCACAAAAACACTATTTTGGACGCGAGTGATGAGACATGACAACTTTCCTTGGCTTTTAAAAGTTTACTTGAAAAGTAACTTGAAAACTTAACCTCTCATTACATCAAACCACAGTCACAAAATTACAGTGACATCACAACCTAAAATACAAAACATAGAAAACATAGAAAAGACTTTATCATGTAGCTACACATTGCTAAATTATGAATTTTAGACCAATGTAAACCTTATGAATTATAATGAAATGATCATTACCCATTTTTAACTGTTTTAACTAAATTATTAATCATTACTTAATCAGGCCCTTACTTGCCGTTACAGTTATTGTTATCTCTTTTACAGATTTATGTTGTTTATTGGCCTCCTTCACGGTCTTCATAGTGCAGGTACAGTCAAACAGCTAAATGCCACCTCAGCATCTGATAACTATGTTCATTTTAAAGCAGATTTTACGGTTGTCGTTTTGACTGTTGGCTCTTCCACTGAATTTATTGAATCACTATTTTTTGTTGTATTTAAATGAATATCTCAAAACAAACTGACTTTACAGCATCACATCCTGTCCTCTAATCCAAACTCAAGACACAGTTAATACATCACAGAGTTGTTTTCAAGACTAATGATAACAGATAATGTTAACTCACACTGGACATCAAGGACCAAAGATACAGAGTGTTGATCCTCAGACTTGCAAGAGTAGATCCCTCTATCCTCAGAGCTGATGGAGGAGAAGTTATAAATACCTGCTGATCCCAGAGGCAGCGTTTGGTTCCCCTTGTACAGAGTATTCTTAGCTGCTGGGTTAGCATAGGTGAAGCAGGTCAGATTCACTGACATGCCCTCTACGATCTCACCAGAGGGACTGGCGAATATAGAGGGCAGCTTTAAAGGATCTGGAAAATTATGAAGTTTAATAAATTATTAGTAAGAATGTAGAAAGCAATGACAAATATAGTGTTCAACCTATGCTATAGACTGTTTTGATCTCAGAATTCACCAAACCAGCAGAAACAATACCATGAGAAGTTTAACACTACTTTCTTTTCACAGTTTTTTCCTATGTAATAGTGTATATGCAGTTGCAATTGCACATAAAAGTCCCTGTATAAGTGAAGCGAAGGTCTGGTTCACGTTGCCGGTTATAAGTAGGATTTGTTATTGATAAGACTTGGAGTCCATCAGGACTGCCCTTTGTCACCAATTCTGTTCATAACTATTATGGACAGAACTTTGAGGTGTACCCAAGAAGCTGAAGGGGTTCTCAAGATCCCAATTCGGCTTTTTGCAGATGATGTGGTCTTATGGGCTTCATCGAGTCATGATCTTCAGTTCTGGCTGACATGGTTCGTAGCTGAGTGTGAAGCAGCAGAGATGATAATCAGCACCTCCAAATCCAAAGCCATGGTTTTCAGTCAGAAAAGGGTGGAATGCCCTCTCCGGGTCTGGAAACATTACTGCCTCAAATGGAGGAGTTACAGCATATAGGGTCTTATTCACAAGTGAGAATTAAGAAAGGTTTGGTAGGTGGATTGACACTGCCTCTGCATTAACGTGAACTGTTATCCAGTCTGTAGTGGTCAATACAGAGTTGAGCTAAAAGGCAAGACTCTATTTACCAGTTTATCTACGTTCTTGCTCTTACAGTCAAGAGCAGTGGGTTGTGACCAAAAGAAAGAGATTGTGGATAGAAGCAGCTGAAATGAGTTTCTTCTGTTGGGTGTCTGGACTCTCCCTTATAGACTGGGAGATAAGGTTATTCATTCTCAAATAAGTCAAAATAGAATCACTGTTCCTCCACATTGAGAGGACCCAGTTGAGGTGGTTCAGGCATCTGGTGAGGATGCCGCCTGGACGCCCTCATGGGGAGGTGGATGGATTGGGGACGCCTCGGTATCCTACTCAGAGGAGCTATTGGAGGCGGCTCAGGAGAGGGAGGACAGGGTCTCACTAGTTAATGGAAAGATGTGTGTCTAATGACTGGTCACATATACACATGAAATGGCTTCACTGTGGTTGCTACAAGATAACATGATGCCCAGTTTAGTAAGAGATAAATATCTTCTTGCATCTGACGAAGCATTGTGACAGCACGTGGTCGACCTGAATGTCAGCTTCCTACACCCTGCAGGGAAGACGACTCATACCCCTGCACCCCTGCTTGAGCAAGTTCCAGCTTCCTACCCCCTGCAGGGGAGACGACTCACAAGTGGCTCCAGACTCACACCCCTGCTCGAGACACATTGTCATTCAAGTTCCAGCTTCCTACCCCTTGCAGGGAAGACGACTGGCTCCAGTCCCATACAGCTTGAGACACATGGTCTCAAGCTGAGACGGCACCAAGAAAATGGCTTTGACTTCCAGCCCCTGCAGAGATGAGGACTTGATTCACGGAGGATACCATATATGGACTTCCTGACTCCTCAGGGGGTAGTTCCAAACAGAACGATCACACCTGACTGTAAATTACTTTTTGTCTCTCACTTGGCTTGTTTATTCCTACCTTTTGTTGATTGAACTTCTTGTATAAAAACCCTGTTGTAAAATCTCTCTGGGTCGGCACACCAATTCAGACCTGATCTGTGCTGGTCATGCTCACTGCCGGCTGAATAAAAACTCACTATACCACGAGCGGACTTATGAACTGATTTTGATAAATTCCTCAACACATCCCATAATTTTCCAAAATTGACTTTATTTTGTTTTTGGTAAACTCACATACTAGAGGAGATTGATGGTCCTCATATCCTTTGAAAGCACAGGAGACATTGTCTTCAAGATGAAAGTTGTCTCTGTATTTAGAAGTTTGCTGGATTGTGTTTTTCTGTCCGTTCCTAAACCAGATGTAGGAACGATGAGCAGCTGGTTTGCAGCTGCTGTGACACTTCAGCTCCACATCAGTGTAAGACTCATGGACTGCTATTATTCTGTTCACCTGCACCTGCAGATCTGGATATGAAAGAACAATAGTGACACCTGGAATAAACACTAAATCACACAAAATATCTCCATCCACAAACATCTCAAAATGACTTTTCCTTGTGTTTACTTGAATGTACTGCAGTACATACTTGTGACAGTCAGAGTCGTTCCAGGTAAATCGTTGCCCCATTCAAAATCCCTTGTTTTGAATTTGAAGCGATATTCAGCTGAATCAGTGTCTCTAAGGTCCCGTATTCTCAGAGTTGACCTTCCTGCTTCTGTTTCATGGAGCTGAACACGGTCTTTATCACGAAGTAAGTGGTTATTGTTGTGAGGGTTGAACCAACTCTTTGATACAACACCATTTCCAGGACTGTATGTGCAAGAAATATCCACCGATGAGCCTTTGGGGGCACAGATGCTTCTGTCTGTGTAAGTCACTTTGTTACAGGTGGGACGACGGACACCTGAAATTACAAAATTATTTTAAAGTCACACGTTTAATACCGTGATTTGTACTACAGCAAAACTAATAGTTTGCTGTTGCAACAGTAGTAGTAGAAATTATCTGTAAAGAATGAAAACACAGAAATGGATAGAAACCCTTCTGAAAACAAATGAACATTAATGAGTGCGCACATAAACAGAAACTTTGTTGATGGTAAACTGAAGTAAACTCACAGACTGAAGCAGAAGGGAACTTCTCATGTCCTCTTACAGCACAGGAAACGCTGTCTTCTTTCCCAAAGTAGGCTTTCATAAAAGAGTTTCCTGTGTCAGTTTTCAGTCCATTCTTGAACCAGACGAATGATTCACCATCAGTGACGTGACAAGACCTGGAACACCTCAGTTCTGCCCATGAAGGCCACAATATTGGAGATGTTTTCGTCACTTCAACCTGGAGAACTGTGATGGCAAATTGAGAAATGTTGTTTAAAATTAAAGTATACAAATAACATAATTAACGATTAAAAAGAACAGTTAAACAATCAAAAAGTAAAAAATAACGCAACTCAAAACTTTTGTAGAAAGTTACAGCACTAATAGCAACGTCTTACAGTAACTTATAACATCTTTGTTCACGTGTTTCTGAGGTTTTCAGTCAAGCCATCCATCCATCCATCCATCCATCCATCCATCCATCCATCCATCCATCCATCCATCCATCCATCCATCCATCCATCCATCGATCCATCCATCCATCCATCCATCCATCCATCCATCCATCCATCAGTTGGGCAGAGACAAGAATTCCTGAAACCATCCAGAAACTAATAATAACAATTTAAAAGGATCAAATTAAATTAAAGCTGCAAGCAGCGATGAACGGGCCCTCGCACTCACGTCCACCGCCCCCCATAAGCATATCAGAAATGACAGCACCCACGACTCTCTATGTCAAACCCTTAAAAAGTTATAGCAGAAAATAGGGACAACCAATCAGAAGAAGGGGTGGGGCTAATTCAGGCCAATGAAGGTCAAGGACTCCATACAGAATCTGATGACACCACCCACTACTCTCTATGTCAAAACATTCAAAAGTTATAGTAGGAAATAGGGACAACCAATCAGAAGAAGGGGCGGGGCTAATTCAGGCCAATGAAGGTCAAGGACTCCATACAGAATCTGATGACACCACCCATGACTTCCTATGTCAAACCATTCAAAAGTTATAGCAGAAAAAAGGGACAACCAATCAGAAGAAGGGGCGGGGCTAATTCAGGCCAATGAAGGTCAAGGACTCCAGAAAGAATCTGATGACACCACCCACGACTCTCTATGTCAAACCATTCCAAAGTTATAGCAGAAAATCGGGACAACCAATCAGAAGAAGGGGCGGGGCTAATTAAGGCCAACGAAGCTTAAGGACTCATTACAGAGTCCCATGACACCACCCACAACTCTCTATGTCAAACCATTCAAAAGTTATGGCAGAGAAAAGTATTCTAGGGGGCGCTGTTGAACCGTTAGCCACGCCCATTAATGCAAACCATGAAATATCAAATTTATCGCCAGGCCTGGCTTGCATGCAAAATTTGGTGACTTTTGGAGAACTATCAAATATGGACCAATCACATGAAGGGGGGGCACGCCTTCTGGCGTCTAGCGTCGCCACGGTAACACTTTTGAAAGAGAAAAGTAATGCGTGTAGTCGCAGGATGGAGACGCACATTTTGATGTATAACACATCTGGGTTCACGATACGGTTCGGGCCGTATTAACTCTCGAAGGAATGGCATATATTGCTCCAAAATTACGCAATTAATTCAGAATGTTCAAAATGGCCGACTTCCTGTTCGGTTTCGGCCATGGCGCCAAGAGACTTTTCTTTTAGTTGCGACATGATAAAGGTGTGTAGCGATTTTCGTTCATGTACGTCAAACCGTATTATGGGGCTTGAGGCACAAAGTTTTTTCTGTCGAACCAATCAGATGAAGGGTGGGCGCGCTTTTTGGCGTCTAGCGCCGCCACGGTAACGCTTTTGAAAGAGAAAAGTAATGCGTGTTGTCGCAGGATGGAGACGCACATTTTGATGTATAACACACTTGGGGGCACGTTACGGTTCGGGCTGAATTAACTTTCGAAGGAATGGCATAAATTTTGCCAAAATGACACGACTAATTCAAAATGGCCGACTTCCTGTTCGGTTTCGGGCATGACGCCAAGAGACTTTTCTTTCAGTTGCGCCATGATACAGGTGTGTACCGATTTTCGTGCATGTACGTCAAACCGTATCGTGGGGCTTGAGGCACAAAGTTTTCAAGGGGGCGCTGTTGAGCCATTTTGCCACGCCCATTAATGCAAACCATTAAATATCAAATTTTTCGCCAGGCCTGACTTGCATGCAACATTTGGTGACTTTTTGGGCACGTTTAGGGGGGCAAAAAGGCCCTCCTTTCGTCAGAAGAAAAAAGAAAGAAAGAAAAAAAAAAAAATTCCTACAGATACAATAGGGCCTTCGCACTGAAGGTGCTCGGGCCCTAATTAGATAAAAGATCAACCCATAAAAGCTCTCAGATTGTTGATTTACTTGTGAATAATCTGTGTTTCAAATGAGAGACAGATATTTTGGCTGCTAAGCTCTTCTTTTGTGGAACCAGTTTTCTATTTGACGTTTATCCCAGCTGTCATTATTTCAGCCATGAAAAACACCTTGGACAGGTAGCAACTTCATCACAAGACCAGACAAAAGCAGGTGAGACAGAGAAGCAAGCATATAGCAGACATCTACACGGACAGGTGGGAGCAAGCAGTGGGATGATCAGAGGGGGGACTGCACATAAGTAGTCCATACCTGCCGATATGAAATCCAAGGAGACATCAGTACAAGTAAAGGAGGCCAATAATGGCGCTTTTCCACTAGTACCTACTCAGCCCGACTCGACTCGCCTCGGTTTGGCGCTTTTCCACTAGGGGTCTAACGTGCCGAGTAGATGCTTTTTCTGTATCTATTCTGCCGAGGTTCTAAGTGGGCTGAGTCGGGCCGTATCTGACATCATCACACTGCATTCACCGATTGGTCAGGAGGCGGAAATCACCGAAAGAGCGACTCTGACTGCAACTTCTTGTTCATTTTATTCGACAGGCAACGGCAGCGTAAAAGTCTGTTTGGTGATCCAACTCTGAGGTGCAGATGTTCATAAACCTGGTGCTGAGGAGAGAATTAAAAAGGGATCTAGACGGAGATAAGGAACGACCAGATCTACCAGGAGCTCTGTCACTTCATAGCTGCTCACGGCTCCAGCTGACTTTTCAGCAGCATAGAGACAAACAAACAAATAAAAAAAGCGTTGCCGCTTGAAGCTTCTCTCACTCTCATTTTTTAACTTGGTATTGAGCACAAGTCACAGACCCAGCAGCACATCTATCATCTCCTCCAGGTTCTACATATTTAGTGTTGTAGTCTTCTTCGTTTAGATACACAATCTAATACGTCACAGCAGCTTCACTCCAACCTCCTACTTCTGCTCCAGGTGCTGAATTGTTATGGAAAAGAAACCAGGCCGAGTCGAGTCGAGTCGAGTAAGTGCTAGTGGAAAAGTGCCATAATAGGTTCAAAAAACAACATCATTCTGTACGAGGAACCTTAGATGTGGTCAAATCAACAGTTTTCTACTTTCTTTAGTAGACAAATTAATCATGAAATCAGATTAAAATTCATCCATCAATCCATCTTCTGCAAACATTTCATCCTTTTTGGGTCAGAGGAAGCTGAGCGTACCCTGAGCAGGAATCCAGGCCCTCACACGACCACACGGACACACATGAGACAAACAACCAAACAGTACATGCTACGTTCAAAGTCAAACAGAAAATCAAGTTAGCACTCATTAGTTGCTAGTGCAGCCCAGGATTAACAACCAGATGTGTCATATTCTTGTAAGAAACTCTTACCTGTGACCGACAGGACGACTCCACGTTTAGCTGTATAACCTCCACCTGGTTGGTTGGTCGTGAACCTGAACTTGTACTCAGCTGAGTCGCTCTCTCTCAGGTCTTCAATCACCAGGGTGCATTCCTTTTCTCCACATTGATACTGTACACGATCAGCATACTCTGTCTGTGTCCTCAGATCCACGGGGACTTGATCTTTACCTTCAGTAAACCATGAAGCTGTTTCCAGCACTGTGACATTTCCATGGATTCTGGGGGGGTATGTGTAGGTGCAGTGTATTTTCTCTGTTGATCCTTTCAAAGTGCAGATCTCAGTAGAGGTGTAAGTCACTCCCCAGCCCTCCTGACTCCGTACCACTGGAATGCAGAACACATCACAAATGTTATAATACTTGCTGTTGCAGAGGACGTATCCATGCTGGTTATAATAAATGTCTCTGTGCACCCAAGAAGCAGTGAATGGATCATAAAACATTCATAGTGAATTATAAGGAAGAGAAACTGGACACCGTCAAATGAAAATAAATTATTCTTCAAAGTATTTTGTAAACAATGTTGATTTTATATGGAATTAATATCAACAGCATAATATCAACACAATTTCTGAAATTACAGGAAGCCGTCCTAGAAAGGAAGTTTAGTTTGAAAGTTTAAAGTAAGAAGGATGTTAATTTACATACCTGATAAGGAGAGAAGTAAAATAAGGAAACTAGAAAGTGTGACTTTTACACACATGACTGGTCCTTTCCTCTGCTGCAGCTGCTCAAATGTTCAGTGTATTCAAGCATAGAACTTAAATCAATAAATAAACTGCCAGACCGGAAATTAAGCTGACAGCGAAAAAAAGGTGTAATGTGAAAAAAAGGAAGACAAACTATCCTTCAGCACAAATGTTGAACTGCAAACTGATGCGCAAGATTGAACAAGTGTTGTAAATGTGTTCTTGCAGAAGTAGGGTGTAAATCAGGCTGAATTCAATTCTTGTAATGTCATTGTCATCATATGCTGCAGGCTGATGACACATTTCCTTCTTCTATTGCATTTTCTACATAATTTTCTAATGCATTGTGAAGAGAAAAATAGGAAGTTGAGATGTAGAAATGATGGTAAATTATTTCCCACAACTAATCATGAAAATGAAAGTCTTCCTTTCACGTCAGTGAAACCATTTTATTTCTCTTTATTGTAAATATCTTTTATTGTTACAATTGTTACACCACCTTACGCTTTTATTATAGCTATATGTTATAACTTATATGGTCAAGAATAATGAAGTAAATGTGTTAGTTGTTTAGTAAAGGTGAACATTTATCAATGTTTGATAATGATCATTTTCTTCTGAATGCATGTGAAGCATAGTTCTCTAACTTTCATTTGGAGAAGCAGCAGCAGTTTACAAAGGCGATGGAGATGGACTCTGGCTCATGGTGGGAGTCTAGACGCAGGAAGAAAAGATCATTATCCGTGTGTTTGTGGAAACAATTTAATGACAGTGAAAATAATAAAGGGGAGGGATTTCATCACACCTGGCTAATGGTTACAGGGTGAAAGAAGCAGCATCCATTTTGTTTTACTGTGTTTATCTCTTTAACTTGTTGAACTGTTTTATAATCTTCTCATTTTTTAATTAATTTCATTAACATTTGGATGGAGACAGTGACAATGACTCAATTCATTTCAATTCAATTCAATTCAATTCAATTCAATTCAATTCAATTCAATTCAATTCAATTCAATTCAATTCAATTCAATTCAATTTTATTTATATAGCGTCTAATACAGCAAAGGTTGTCTCTAGACGCTTTCCAGAGACCCAGAACATAAACCCCCAAGCAATTATTACATGAACAATGGCAGGTAAAAACTCCCCTAGTGGGAGAAAAACCTTAAGCCTGGAAAAGTGGCAAGAAAAACTCCCCTTTAGGAGGGAAGAAACCTTGAGCAGGACCAGGCTCATAAGGGGGGACCCTCCTGCCGAGGGCCAGACTGGGGGTCAGGGACAGCAACAGCACAGCAGGCAGGTGGAAGCAGCAACGGGATGACCAGGGGTGGGGACCGCAGGCCAGCACGCAGCTCCCGAAGCTCCGGGCCAATCAGCAAGTCCCAGGTTGGGGTGCAGGCTCGGGGAAAGGTTGAAAAGGGGCAGGGCCAGGGAGAGGAGTCTTGAGGGACTAACCCCCCCCCCCCCCCACCAAAAGGGGCCGTTACCCTGCCCCCCTAACTCCCACACTGCAGGATCCGGTGTTTTACATTCAGAGATTCTCTCATTCTGGGGATTGGTTTTTGTCAATATTTGTTTTGAACACAGATGTGGGAAGTAGGGGTGTAGTATCAAGCTGTTACTGTGACATTAAGAACCAGTCTTGTTTGATAAAAATCACTTTAATACACCATCGTGTGATGGGATTGTCCCTAGAAGTTGGTGCAGCATGCTGATGGTGCAACCCTTGAATCTTCATAACTCCAATGTTACATCAGTACTCTGAACTCATTAATGACTGTTGAAATAATGTTCCTGCACTCCAACAATGCAACGGCAAGAATGAAGACACACGAGAGTGAGATGTTTAGTTCAACACTCTTATCACTTGTATAAGGAGTAGAAAAGCAGCTTAAAGGGGACCTATTATGGCATCTAATACCTATTTTAAACAGGCCTTGAATGTCTTAAAAACAAGGTTTTGATTGTTTTTGCTAAATAAATTAGAAATTCAGCCTCTGAGCCATGTCTTTATCATCCCAGTTTCTAACCTCATTATCTATGCGGAATTCTGAGTAGGCGGGGCTATGATAATGAGGCACTGTGCTGATTGGCTGCCTGAATGACACGATGCACCGCAACGAAAAGATGGCGGAAGCTCCGGCCGGCGGAGTTGTTGTTGTTGTTCCGGCCAGAGTTAGTTGTGGGCGTGGTTTCACGCATCCTCCTGTTGTTATGTAACGACGGGAGCAGAATCTGAACGGCTCGTAGATCCACATGACACTGGATGGCTCATCCGGGCGGCTGTACAGACACTGAAGAATTTGGTTGGATTCCTCCTTCTCTGAGTTGGCAGGCTGAGGGGAGACCACTTTATATATGTTAAAGCAAGAGAAAATGTTGGAACTATTGTAAATAAGTAGTAAGTTATCATGCTTGCTATTAACAGAACGTATGATGATTTGCTTACGCCTGTGACGCACTGATAAAACAATGCTGTGTTTAAGTGATTACAAGTACTGCACAAGAAGTTTCCGGATATCAGCATAAAGCAGATATCTGCAGAGAAGAGGAAACTTCTTGTTGCTAAACAAATGAGAACAAGAACGAATCAATGCCTGACTCAATACCTGAATCCGCTGACTGCGACCACTCCTTTTTCCCCTCCCTTTAGGGGCGTAGTTAGCTCTGTAATCTAGGGTACATCCCAGAGTAAATAAAAGCAAGGAAGCAGCTGAGACAAATCAGAGTATGTTGGAGATCTTACAAATCTCGACTGCTCTCCTTGCAAGTAAATTCTAATCGTGTTTGTGTCTTTCTTTGTCTCCAGAGAGTTTGATGTTACAAATGTTACGTGCCTAAACCTAACAGAAAACCTGTTTTTCATAATAGGTCCCCTTTAACATCAAATGTCAGCCAAAAGGATGTTCCAGATGGGTTTTGTACACTCTAATATCTGCTCACGGTGCACAGAGAACATCCCTGATAATTACATGCACGCTTTATGGTTTTATGGACCTGTGCAGACATTTGGGCTGGAGGTATGTGAAGATTTATCAAAATGAGGGGGCCGCGCCTCCAGGGAGATATAGGAGTGGTGAGACATATATATACATATACATATATATATATATATATATATATATATATATATATATATATATATATATATATATATATACATATATATATATATATATATATATATTAGGGGTGTAACGGTATTTGTATTCGTCCCGTCCCGTCACGGTACGGGGGTCACGGTTCGGTTCACGCAGTCATACGGCGAATACGTCTGACTGAGTTAAAAAAAACAACAAAAAAAAAAAATCAATCATCGTTTTTTTTTCCCCTTATAAATATCAACAGTCACGTTCCATTACAGACCTAAATGTGTGCTAGTCTGTGCATATCAATAAATATATGTGCAATTCATATATCATCATAAATTGTAGGCTATAATAACGATAAAATGTTCTAATTCTTAATTTACAACTGTCCTGAACGCATCATGGCCGTGTGCCAACGCGGATTGGCTGTAAAGCCTGATTTATGGTTCTGCGTTAAATCGACGCAGGCAATACGCCGTAGGGTACGGCGCAGTCTACGGCGAGGTTATGCGGCGACGCGCAACCTTCGCCGTGGGCGCTGCGTTGGTGTAACGCGGTACCATAAATCAGCCTTAACAGTCACAGTGAAGGAGATTAGCGCTAAAGTTTAAAAGTGGACTAAATTTGTACAAAGTTTTGAATGTTACCCCGTTTCCCACGTTACCTGGATTATTTTGGGTTATGGAAGAGTCAACTACCGTTGGTGAGTGAGTGTAACCTTCATAAATAATTTATTTATCAGTTTCTTGACCAGCTGCCTATTTTAATGAGCTTGTGTTGTTGTGAACGAGACCGCCGAGTCTATTCTCTGTTATAGAGCTCAGAAATTATGTTATAGACCGCTGTGTCTATATCTATCTAAATAGATTGTGTAATTTAGACCAGTTATGTTTTTTTTGTATTTAAATTGTATCAAAGAATGAACTGAGTCAGTCCGTGACTACCTGAGTTTTCAGAGTCGTGTGTGTGTGTGTGTGTGTGTGTGTGTGTGTGTGTGTGTGTGTGTGTGTGTGACTTTACTCTGCTTTCTGCAGCATAGGCCTATAGGCTTGGCTCAATAAAAGTGAGAATAAATGTAGTTTGATGGGTAGGATGATGTTGTTGAACGTTAAAATGACTATCATAAGGCCCATGGAGAATGCTCCGCCCCCAGACGGCTCTGCCCATATGCAGCAGTAGAGGAGCCCGGGTTCAAGTATTTATTAAAAGTGCCCGAGCCTCGTTACAATGTCCCATCCCGCGCTCACATAAACCAGTCCGTGGTAAAATTAAAAACACTAATGCACAAGTTAAATGTTTTATTCTATTTATTTTACACTTTAATAAGAGATGCTTTTTAGTTTTGTAGCCAATTGAACAAACTTTAACTTTCAAATGCTATGATCAAAATAAAGGAAGAAAAAACTTGTCTTATACATTTGGGACTTTTTGTATTTTTTTTCCCGTTGTACCGAACCCGTACCGAACCCGTACCGAACCGTGACCCCTGTACCGAGGTACGTACCGAACCGTGACTTGTGTGTACCGTGACACCCCTAATATATATATATATATATATATATATGTACCCCCTGCCTCTCGCCTGAATACGAGCTGGGATAGGCTCCAGCAGACCTCCCGTGACTCTGCAAAGGATAAAAGCGGGTATAGATAATGGATGGATGGATATATATATATATATACATATGGCTATTTATGAAATTACTGGCATTCAGTCATGTTGTCTGATTCAATCACACTGTTGACTGTCAATCACATTCTTCTAATTCAATTAAATACGTCAAAAGTCGCTTCTTCCAACATTTATTTCACAGTATTTTTAAACTTGTAATGCTGCAAGCACAATGATATTTTAGAAACATTATGAAGCATAAATCATTTTGCACATACATTTGTATAACATGGGCCCAAACCCATTTTCAAACTTTAGTGCTGAGATGGTCACCAGCTCCAGCCACATGAAAGATTTTACAAAAGGATAAAGGCTGTTACTTCCTGCTAAGGTCTTACAGCGCTACGATAAATGTGCATATGCTTCTTCGCTCAGAGATGTGTTTAATATTACATTTTCCCCTCGTTACTGCATTTTGGTAAATGTGTCTACAAGAATTCATTCAGCTCTGCTGTCTTCATGGACTCTGTTCAGTCCTGATGAATCCTCCTCAGCTGCTCCATCTCTCCTTCTGTGATGGAGACAAAAGGTGAGAAAGTGTCTGCAGATAAATAGTTGACTCATTTATGATCTAATCGACGTTCACTGATGAAATTAAAGGAACAGATACACGGTGCAGGAAGTCAAAGCTGTAAAACAGTATCTTGACAATATTAACTGTTGAAGTGAAGTAAATGTTGTCCTGTGTGAGGATCTGCTCACCCTGCACCTCCCTGAGAGCTGAGGCTGTGTCCTGCTCTTCATGTTGGAATAGTTGAATGGATGAGGTTTGTCTCCGATGTGGGAATTGTAACATTCTGATAATCGACCATCTATCCGATACACAGATAAGTAATTCATTCAATAAAGTTAAGTAAAGATCAGTTTTATTTTTATTAACCCTGTTGCAACTCCAGATAGTGAAAACATTGAGCTGCTTTGCTTTTCTTCCAGTGAAATAAATAAGATAATAATCAGGGGCCTCATTTCTAAAGCTTGCTTGCGCACAAAACAGGGCTTGAAAGATGCGCAAGCCACCTTCTACGCAAAGGTTGGGATTTAAAAAGAAAAAACGAACCAAAAAATCTGCGTATCTCTACGCCAACCCTGACCCTCCCGTAGGAACTTACGTAAGATCCGGGGAACTGGCGACGCAGACGGTGAGGTGGTGAAATGAAGCCAGATTCATGACACACTCTTAATAATGTCATCACATATCAGACTTATAATATAATAGCGCTGATCGTGTCCCTCTGTGTGTGAAGCACAGCGTCAGTCAGGACTCTGGTGCTGCAGCCGCGGTGCAGGACACGCCGGGAACCTTCTAGTCACCCACCGCGACAACTGTAGAGTGACTGATGACAGAACAAATGAGGGGCTCCGTAGAGCCCCTAAACGCTCTACGGAGCCCCTAAAGGGACACTGATTTTTTTAAATATATTTTATATAAATTTAGGCGTAAGCCTAAATTATGGTTCCGCGTTAAAACGACGCAGAGCCTACGCCGTAGGGTACGCGGCGACGCGCACCTACGCCGTAGGCTGCGTTGGTGTGAGGCGGAACCATAAATCAGCCTTGAGCGGCACTGAGGGGAGAGGGGAGGAGAGAGGGGGAGCGGGGCTGCCGGACCGTCTTCGCATCGTCTTCGCACAGAGTGTCTTGATGATTTGCAATTACAGGCTGAGCCTACCGTTAGTTTTTAAACTGTAAAAAGTGGGGGACAAATACAGGATTTTGAAAAGTGGGGGGGACATGTCCCCCCTGTCCCCAGTGCGCCGTGGCACTCACTGGCAGCAACGCCGTGCTGCCACTCACTCGCTTTATTTTATACTCTTCACTCCTCACCTGGATCGTTAGTGCTAAGCCATGTCACCAGTCCACTTACTGTGTGTGTGTGGGCGTGTGAGTGTGTGCACATGTGTATGAGTGTGAGTGAGTGTGTGTGTACGCGTGGGGGGTGGGGGTAGGGGTCGTATGGGATGTTTTAAACTATGTTTTCTGATTGTTATTTTATTCTGCGTGTAAAGCACCATGTGTTGCATTCATACTGTATGATTTGGTGCTATATCAATAAATAAAGTTTAAGTTTAAAGTTGTACTTTTTCTACTTTTACTGTGACAACCAAATAATGTTGTTTTCCTGTCCTCCACCTCATCCATAACATCTCCATCTCAGTCTCCGTGAAATTTAGTGGCACAGTGGCTCGACACGTCTCATTCATCCTGACGCCCAAACAGGCTGCAGGATGCCGCTGCGCATGCTCAGCAGGCTCATTCATATGCAAATACTACTTTGCATTGCCCATTTATGGTATGAAGTGGGCGTGTAGAGGGTGGGATATGCGACAAATTCACCTGCGCAACCTTCCAGCTGGACTGTGATTTATAAAGCGATCATTGCGTGCAAGTGTGCGTGCACGGGGTTTTATAAATCCGGATTTTATTTTGCGCCCGCCATTTTCGGCTTTTGGCTTTATGTGCACTTTTAGTATGAATCCTGCGCACTCTTTTATAAATGAGGCCCCTGATCTCTAAACATAATCTTCTTAACACAAATTTGTCATTAGACTGAACTTTTCTGTTATAAAGCCGATGTAAACATTGATAGATTTGTTTCCTCTCAGCTTATAGATAAAAGTTTTTATACTTGTTAGATACTTCAAAAAGCTTGAATTTATTCTCACCTCTATACTGTATTCTGGTCTCTCCTCAGTCCTCAGCTGGTTCTTCAAGCACCTCTCTCTTAAATTAGAGTACACACACAGATGAAAGCTGTTTTCTTCATTATTGAGGCAGATACGTCTCTTTGTAAAGGAACTTGTGCTTATCATATTAGTTAGTGCAGAAAGAAACTGAAATGTGAACATAATAAATGAAATAAAATGGTTACCTAATAAATTAAACGAAATGGTTTTCTATTAAATTAAATGAAGTAATTACCTTATCAACAGTAAGGATGAGACGATGAAGAAAAGCAGAGAAATAACTTTAATCAAAACAGATACTGGAAACTTCCATGGACCTGAAAACAAATAATTTAACACACATATTACTGGTTCCATGTGTTGAAGGTAATTGAACAAATATAACTTTGTACATTGTGTTGTTTTAATTGGACTTTTGTCGATGATTCAAACTGTATTTAAAATGAGCCTGATGAAAACAAAAACTAATCCACATGTAATTATTCATTGTGGAGCTGGGTTGGTTTTCTATCGTGTGTTTTGTGATGTCACTGATCTCTGGTGGAGTCATCAGATAATTAAGAGACAAGTTAAAAAGTACCTTCCCCTTCAATCGGATGAAATCTGGATCTACGTCGTCCTCTGCTGTTCTGGGCATCACAGTAATAATTTCCACCGTTTTCAGCTCTGAAGTCACTGATAGTGAAGTTGTTTCCTGAAGCTTTTGGTGAGTCTTCATCCTCCTTGTACCAGGTGTAATTAGCTGCTGGGTTAGCATCACTGCTGCAGCTCAGCGTCACTGAGGTTCCCTCTGATATCACACCAGAGGAAATCACTGACACAGACGGGAGCTTTGGAGCATCTGGACACACATGTTTAGAGAGAAAGATGATATGTTCAGTTACTCAGCAGCAGTCGGGAAACCCCCAAGTGTGGCGACCCATGAACTTCACTGCAAAATAAAGAAATCTCTTTCTAATCAAATCAAATCTGCTATCAATGCTACCGCTCCCTCTGTTAAAGTTTTGGAGACAGCACTTCATACCTCCTGTTTCCTCGAGACTTCAATATTGTAATTTTCTAAATAACAACCGGCTTGAATGAAATCAGCAGGGGCCTCATTTAAAATGGAGTGCGTAGGATTCATACTAAAAGTGCACGTACACCCAAAAGCCGACATATATCAGACTTATAATAAAATAGTGCTGATAACGGAGCAGGCGGCGGGGGGGGGACGGCTGCCGCTCCGAGCCCACTACTCCACCCCGAAGAGGAAAAAAGAAAGTGTTCTGATTAAAATAAGGAAAGTTGGACTATATAACAATTGCGTTCATAAGGATAAAGTTTTAAAAAAAAAAAAATGAAAGAAATAGTCTCTTCTCCCCGTGTGTGTCTGCCTGTCATGCACGGGTACTTGCGCGCATGTTGTTTACTTTTAAGCCGGAATTATGGTTCTGCGTCACACCAACGCAGACCCTACGCCGTAGGCTCTGCTTTGGTTTGACGCTTTGGTTTGACGCGGAACCATAAATCAGCCCTGAGCAGCTCTGAGGAGAGACGGGAGGGAGGAGGGGGAGCGGGTCCCGTCCCGTCTTCGCATCGACCGCCTTCGCACAGAGAGTCTGGATGAATGGGTTCAGTGCTAGGGCCAGTCTTGTTCAGTTTATACATGCAGCCGTTGGGAAGTATAATCCAGAATCACGGCATACACTTTCATTGTTATGCTGATGATACGCAGCTCTACTTGTCTATGAAGCCGGATGAAACAGAACCGTTAGTTAAACTTCAGGCATGTCTTAGGGACATCAAGGACTGGATGTCCAGAAATTTCTTGCTTCTAAATTCAGATAAAACAGAGGTTATCATTCTTGGTCCAGAGCATCTTAGGAAGGGATTAGATGGTGTTGCGATGGCTTCCAGTGCAACTGTGAGAAACCTTGGTGTTGTTTTCGATCAGGATTTGTCGTTTAAACCATATGTTAATCAGGTTTGTAAAATAGCGTTTTTCCATCTCCGTAATATTGCAAAAATTAGGAAAATCCTCTCGCAGAGGGATGCAGAGAAACTAGTTCATGCGTTTGTATCTTCTAGACTGGATTACTGTAATGTGTTGTTAGCAGGATGTCCAAGTAATTTGCTGAATAGGCTCCAGCTGATCCAAAATGCAGCAGCACGAGTACTGACAGGAATTCGCAGGAGAGACCACGTCTCTCCAGTGTTAGCGTCGCTCCATTGGCTACCTGTAAAATTCAGAATTCAATTTAAAATTTTATTACTTGCATATAAAGCCCAAAACGGCTTAGCTCCGCAGTATTTACAAGATTTGATAGTGCCTTATGTTCCTGGCCGAGCTCTCCGCTCCCAGGGTGCAGGTTTACTCGTAGTTCCTAGAGTATCTAAATGTAGATTTGGAGGGCGGGCGTTCTGCTATCAGGCACCATTACTTTGGAACCAACTTCCAATCTGGGTTAAGGAGGCTGACACCACCTCCACCTTTAAAACTAAACTTAAAACCTTTCTGTTTAGTAAAGCTTATAGTTAGTGTTAAGTAAACCTCTAGCTGGTGTTGGTAAATCTCTAGGTAGTGTAAACTTTAGTGTGTTAGAGTCAGTAGTCATTGTCGCAGCTATAGAACAAAACTATAATAGTTAGTCTCAAATATAGCTTCGCGGTAGATATGCTGCTATAGGCTTATGCTGCAGGGGGGCACCGACATGATCCGCTGGGCGGTGCCTCTCACCCTTCTTCTCCTCTCCTTTTCCCTGCCTCTCTTCTCCATTACCATTTTTATTTATTATAAATATCTCATAGCTATCATTTTTGTCCATTGTTCCTGTAGTTTCTTGTGCCGGCCCCCCCTTTTTTCTCTTTTGTGTATGTTTGCAGGCCGGAGCCTCAGGAGCTGCGTTCTGGCCTGTGTTCCCGGCCCTCCCCCCCCTCTGGTCATCCCATTGCTTCTTCCACCTGCCTACGTGGATGTCTGCTGTTGCTGCTTCCGCCTGCCTGCACCCCCCCCCCCCTCTGGTCATCCCGCTGCTGCTTCCACATGACTGTTGTGTGCTGCTGATGCCCCCCCCCCCCTCTGGTCATCCCGCTGCTGCTTCCACATGACTGTTGTGTGCTGCTGACGCCCCCCCCCCCCCACCTCTGGTCATCCCGCTGCTGCTTCCACCTGCCTGCTGTGTGCTGTCGACGTCCCTGACTCCCCCAGTCTGGCCTTCGGCAGGAGGGTCCCCCCTTATGAGCCTGGTCCTGCTCAAGGTTTCTTCCCTCCTAAAGGGGAGTTTTTCCTTGCCACTGTTTGGCTTAAGGCTTTTCTCCCACTAAGGGAGTTTTTACCTGCCATTGTTTATATAATAATTGCTCGGGGGTTTATGTTTATGTTTATGTTTATGTTCATGTTCTGGATCTCTGGAAAGCGTCTAGAGACAACATCTGTTGTATTAGACGCTATATAAATAAAATTGAATTGAATTGAATTGAATTGCAATCACAGGCTGAGCCTACCGTTAGTTTTTAAACTGTAAAAAGTGAGGGGGACAAATACATGATTTTGAAAAGTGTGTGTGGGGGGGGGGGGGGGGGGGGGGGGCGGCATGTCCCCCCTGTCCCCAGTGGTAATTGCGTCGTGGCACTAACGGGCAGCAACGGCGTGCTGCCACTCAATCGCTTTATTTTATTGTATACTATTTATATACCTATTCTAACTAGTTTTTAAACTATAAAAAGTGGGGGGGACAAAAACATGATTTTGAAAAGATGGGGGGACATGTCCCCACTGTTGCGCCGGGGCACTCACGGCGTTCCGCGCAGCAACGGCGTGCTGCCACTCACTCGCTGTATTTTATACTATTTATTTTTCTACTTTTACTGTGACCACAAAATAATGTCGTTTTCCTGTCCTCCACCTCATCCACAACATCTCGATCTCAGATCTCAGTGAAATTCAGTGGCACCGTGGCTGTACACCCTCATTCATTCTGACGCCAAACAGGCTGCAGGAAGCCACTGCGCATGCTCAGCAGGCTCATTCATATGCAAAAACATACCATTTTTGGTATGAAGTGGGCGTGTAGAGGGCGGGATATGAGGCGGATTCAGCTGCGCAACCTTCCAGCTGGACTGTGATTTATAAAGAGAACATTGCGTGGAAGTCTGCGTGGTTATATAGATCCAGATTTTTTTTTTGCGCCCGCCATTTTCGGCTTTTGGGTGTACGTGCACTTTTAGTATGAATTCTACGCACTCCATTTTAACTGAGGCCCCTGGTGATTGACTTCAGGGGAAGCGCTGTACATCAAGGAAATTTCTGTGCAGATCGTCCCACAATTCAAGTTCCTGGGGGTCCACATAGCCGAAACCTCACCTGGATGCTACAAAACTGTTGTTTGGGCGTAACTAAGGTTTTTGTTATCTCTTTTACAGATTTATGTTTTTATATTGGCCTGCTTCACGTCCACTGAGATCTTCATAGTGGCACCTCCAGTCAAACAGCTAAATGCCACCTCAGCATCTGATAACTATGTTCATTTTAATGCAAATTTTACGGTTGTCATTTTGACTGTTGACTCTTCCACTGGATTTATTGAATCACTATTTGTTGTTGAATTGAAATGAATTTCTCAAAACAAACTTTACAGCATCACATTCTATCCTCCAATGCAAACTCAAGACACAGTTAATACATCACACATTTTTTTTCAAGACTAATGATAACAGATGATGTTTACTCACACTGGACATCAAGGACCAAAGATACAGTGTTGATCCTCAGACTTGCAAGAGTAGATCCCTCTATCCTCAGAGCCGATGGAGGAGAAGTGATAAATACCTGCTGATCCCAGAGGCAGCGTTGGGTTTTCCTTGTACAGAGTATTCTTAGCTGCTCGGTTAGCATAGGTGAAGCAGGTCAGATTCACTGACATGCCCTCTACGATCTCATCAGAGGGATGCATGCACTCAACAACCACTTTAAAACGCGAAGATTGGCAATAACACGAATGTGGACTGCATGTAAACATAGTCAATGTCATCACATATCAGACTTACAGATCCATTTACACCCAAGCCGGCACCATCATAGATCCATGTGTTCCACGAGTAAGCCATTACGCAGGCAGGGGGGGGGGGGGGGGGGGAAGAGGAAAAAAGAAAGTGTTCTGATTAAAATAAGGTTGGACTATATAACAATTGCGTTCATAAGGATAAAGTTTTAAACAAAATAAAAATTTAAGAAATAGTCTCTTCTCCCCGTGTGTATCTGCCTGTCATGCCGGGTGCTTGCATGTTGTGTTTACTTTTAAGCCTGAATTATGGTTCTGCGTTACACCAACGCAGAGCCTACGCCGTAAGGTACGGCGTATGGTGCGCGTCGCCGCGTACCCTACGCCGTAGGCTCTGCGTTGGTATAATGAGGAACCATAAATCAGCCCTGAGCAGCTCTGAGGGGAGGGGGGGGATCGGGGCTCTGCTCGCATCGCTTTCGCGAGTCTTGAGGATTTGCAATCACAGGCTGAGCCTACCGTTAGTTTTTTAAACTGTAAAGTGGGGGGGACAAATACATGATTTTGAAAAGTGGGGGGGGGGGACATGTCCCCCCTGTCCCCAGTGGTAATTGCGTCGTGGCACTAACGGGCAGCAACGGCGTGCTGCCACTCACTCGCTTTATTTTATTGTATACTATTTATATACTTATTCTAACTTTTACTGTGATCACCAAATAATGTGGTTTTCCTGTCCTCCACATCATCTAGATCTAAGTCTCCGTGAAAGTCAGTGTCACGGTGGCTCGACACATCTCATTCATTCTGACGCCAAACAGGCTGCAGGAAGCCACTGCGCATGCTCAGTAGGCTCATCCATATGCATTTATGGTAAAAAGTGGGCGTGTAGAGGGCGGGATATGAGGCGGATTCAGCTGCGCAGCCTTCCAGCTGGACTGTGATTCATAAAGCGAACATTGCGTGCAAGTCTGCGTGCACATGGTTTTATTGATCCAGATTTTTTTTTGCGCTCGGCATTTTCGGCTTTTGAGTGTACGTGCACTTTTAGTATGACTCCTACGCAGTCCATTGAGGCCCCGGGTCTGGAAACGGTACTGCCTCAAATGGAGGAGTTACAGCAACTTAGGGTCTTATTCACAAGTGACAATTAAGAAAGGTTTGGTAGGTGGATTGACACTGCCTCTGCATCAACGTGAACTGTTCACCAGTCTGTAGTGGTCAATACAGAGTTGAGCTAAAAGGCAAGACTTTACCAGAATTGACCAGTTGTATATAGTCAAGAGCAGTGGG
Organism: Cololabis saira; assembly: GCF_033807715.1. Classification (NCBI taxonomy): domain Eukaryota; kingdom Metazoa; phylum Chordata; class Actinopteri; order Beloniformes; family Belonidae; genus Cololabis; species Cololabis saira. The sequence continues at coordinate 55,252,053 of NC_084587.1, forward strand.
TTGTGACCGAAAGAAAGAGATTGTGGATAGAAGCAGCTGAAATTAGTTTCTTCTGTTGGGTTTCTGGATTCCCTTATAGACTAGGAGATAAGGTTATTCATTCTCAAATAAGTCAAAATAGAATCACTGTTCCTCCACATTGAGAGGAGCCAGTTGAGGTGGTTCAGGCATCTGGTGAGGATGCCGCCTGGCGCCCTCATGTGGAGGTGGATGGCTTGGGGACGCCTCGGTATCCTACTCAGAGGAGCTATTGGAGGCGGCTCGGGAGAGGGAGGACAGGGTCTCACTAGTTAATGGAAAGATGTGTGTCTAATGACTGGTCACATATAAACATGAAATGGCTTAACTGTGGTTGCTACAAGATAACATGATGCCCAGTTTAGTAAGAGATAAATGTCTTTTTGCATCCCATAATTTTCCAAAATTGACTTTATTTTTTTTTTGTAAACTCACATACTAAAGGAGACTGATGGTCCTCATATCCTTTGAAAGCACAGGAGACGTTGTCTTCCAATCCAATCCAATCCACTTTATTTGTATAGCACATTTTAAAAACAACAAGGTTAACAAAGTGCTGCACAATGAGTAAAATAAAACATGATAAAAATAGTAAAAAGCTAAAAACAGAGTAAAATAGATAAGAGCACATAAAAGCACGAAATAAAAACACACCAGACAGACAACAACCAGTGATTCATAAACATAAAAGACAGGACAGAGACCACACAACTCTCACGCTGGATTAAAAGCCAAGGAATAAAAATAAGTTTTAAGACGAGATTTAAAAATTTCTACTGTGGGGGCCATTTTAATGTGGGGAGGTAGCTCGTTCCAAAGCTTAGGGGCTATAACTGAAAAGGCACGGTCGCCCCTGGTTTTTTGCCTTGTTTTCGGAACAACGAGACGCGACTGAGTAGAAGACCTCAAAGACCTCGAGGGAGTGTACACATGTAGGAGGTCCGAGATGTACTTTGGTGCCAACCCATTTAGTGACTTAAAAACAAACAATAGTATTTTAAAATTAATTCTAAAAGAGACAGGGAGCCAGTGAAGGGAGGCCAGAACGGGGGTGATGTGATCATGCTTGCGGGTTCCTGTTAAAAGACGAGCAGCCGCGTTTTGGACTAACTGTAAGCGAGCGAGTGAGGTCTGGTTGACACCAGTATAGAGGGCATTACAGTAGTCCAAACGGGTTGAGATAAAAGCATGAATTACTCGTTCAAAATCATTAAAAGATAAAACAGATTTAATTTTAGATAAAAGCCTCAGATGATAAAAACTGGATTTTACTACAGAATTAATTTGCTTGTCCAGTTTAAGATCATTGTCAATTTTGACGCCGAGGTTGGTGACTGTGGTTTTTAGGTAAATGTGTAAGGAACCCAGATCAATGGGAGGGCCATCACAGGCCCGATTGGGTCCAAACACCATGACCTCAGTTTTACCTTCATTTAAATTTAAAAAGTTTAATGCCATCCAGGCCTTAATGTCCTTTAGGCACTCTAGCAGAGGCTTCAGGGAGCTGTTGTCATTTCTTTTGAGGGGCAGGTAGATTTGAGAGTCATCTGCATAAAAATGGTAAGAGATGCCATGCTTTTTAAAAATCAGTCCAAGAGGGAGAAGGTATAAAGAAAAGAGGATAGGTCCGAGAATTGAAACCCTGGGGGACTCCACAAGATAAAGGGACAGAAGACGATTGGGAGTCACCAAGTCTGACTGAGAAGAATCTCTGGGACAGATATGACCTGAACCATTCCAAGGCAGTTTCTCTGATACCAACACAATGCTCTAACCGAGAAATGAGAGTTGTGTGATCAACTGTATCAAAGGCAGCAGTAAGGTCTAAAAGCATAAGAATCACAGAATCACCAGAGTCAATAGTTAAAAAGATGTCATTAAAAACTCTTAACAGTGCAGACTCAGTACTGTGGAAAGCTTTAAACCCAGATTGAAACATCTCAAGGATGCCATGCATGTCTAAAAAGGACTGTAATTGTAAAAGTACAGCTTTTTCTAAAATTTTCGACATAAAAGGGAGCTTTGAAATGGGTCTATAATTTGATAAAACTGAAGTGTCTAAATTTGGCTTTTTAATCAGGGGTTCCACAGCAGCTTCTTTAAATTGCGCCGGGACAACACCTGAAGCAAGGCTACTATTAATAATTTTTTGGACATTTGGTCCAATAGTCTCCCAAATCTCTTTAAAAAGACGAGGAGGGACAATGTCAGTGGGGCAGGATGAAGGTTTGAGTTGGGTGACAATTTTAGTTAAAAATGACAACGACACAGGCTCAAACTGATTAAAAACAGATGAACAAGTGACGGCTATGGAAGGGTCGAAAGAGGGGGATGAGATATGGGCTCTGATAGTAGCAACCTTGTCAATAAAATAGCGGAGAAACTTTTCGCACACTTCAGATGAAGCTTCCAGACAGGTGGATTGGGGACAATTTAAAATCGAATCAATGGTTTTAAAAAGAACACGCGGGTTATTAAAATTTTGGGAAATAATATCAGAAAAGTAACGTGTTTTTTCAGCTTTTAAAATTTTCTGATACTTTCGCCAACTGTCCTTAAGGATTTCAAATGACACATGGAGCTTATCTCTCTTCCACCTGCGCTCAGCTTTCCTGCACTCTCGCCTGGCCGCACGAGTGGTGTCATTGAGCCATGGCTCAGGTTTGGGTCTGGGGCGCACAGCTTTTGAAGGGGCAACAGTGTCCAGGATGTCAGCACAGGTTGAGAGAAAGGATGCGGTTAGTTGCTCTGTGTCCAGGTAAGTAGGAGACCTAGTGTCAGACTGAGCAATTTTAATAAAAACAGAGGAGAATTGAGCAGCGGTGGAGGGTTTTAAGATGCGGCGGTGACGTGCAGAAGCGCACGATTTAAAACTATGACAGGGCAAGTTAAAGTCAAATAAGACAGGCATATGATCAGAAAAAAATGCATCAGAAACCTGAATATTAAAAATTGGCAAACCATATGATAATACAAGATCTAACGTGTGTTCGCTGCGTGTGGGTCCAGTAACATGTTGTAGAAAGTTAAAAGCATCAATCAAGTCTACAAAGTCTTTAGCCAGTGGCTTCGTAGGACAACAGACATGCACGTTAAAATCACCAACAATTAAAATCCTGTCATACTTTGTCATGATACCAGCCAAGAATTCAGCGAAGTCTTTTATAAAGTCTCGGTTATATTTTGGCGGCCGGTAAACCACCGCACACAGTATCGGATCCGACCGACCCAGTTCAAACAAGCTCAGTTCAAAAGAAGAGAAAAACAGTGGCGACAAAAGCTTGCAATATAAGTTGTTCTTAAAAACTGTCGCAATTCCTCCTCCACGACCAGTGAGCCGCGGTGAATTAAAAAAGGTGCAATCGGGAGGTAGAAGCTCTGTGAAGGCAGCAGACTCACCCGCATTTATCCAGGTTTCCGTCACAAAGAGTATATCCAGAGTTTGTGAGGAGAAGAAGTCCTGGAGAATGAAAGTCTTGTTTTTTATGGATCTTGCGTTTACCAGCGCACATCTAGTCAGAGCCGGGGCATCAGCGGCGTGAGCTGCCCGGTTCAGTGGCTTGAGGTTGCCGTGATTGACTCCTCCAGGACGGCGGAGATGAGACAGGCGAAGACGCGGAGCATGGAGCGCCTCATACGGGCAGGCAACAGGTACCAACCAGGTGCCGACCGGAACGAGGGCTCGCCGGGAGACATAGCGGCGTAGACATGCCTCATATTTCGGCAAGGAGAGACGGGGAAACTGTGCCAGCCTGGGAGAGAGGACCAGCCAGGCTTTGAGTCTGACTAGGCGCCCACTGCGCTTCCCCCGGCGTCTGCGCCTCCGGGGAAGTGGAAGCCCAGCACGGAACAGGTGTGATGGGACATCAGCCAGGTGAGGCGGAAGAAAGTTTTTTGGCTCGCCTAGGCCATATTCCGCCAGAAAATCCACAGTGGCTTTGACTTTTAATAAGTCATGGCGATTGTAAGTCAGCAGAGAGTGTGTGGATCTCGTTACAAACACAAGAAACAGTACAAACAACACAAAAGTCGGGAGCGTCAGAAAGCGGGCCAGACACACCGGCGCCATCTTCCACTCATGAAAAAGTCTTCAAGATGAAAGTTGTCTCTGTATTTAGAAGTTTGCTGGATCGTGTTCTTCTGTCCGTTCCTAAACCAGATGTAGGAACGTTGAGCAGCTGGTTTGCAGCTGCTGTGACACTTCAGCTCCACATCAGTGTAAGACTCGTGGACTGCTATTATCCTGTTCACCTGCACCTGCAGAGCTGGATATGAAAGAACAATAGTGACACCTGGAATAAACACTAAATCACACAAAATATCTCCATCCACAAACATCTCTAAATGACTTCCTTGTGTTTACTTGAATGTACTGCAGTACATACTTGTGACAGTCAGAGTCGTTCCAGGTAAATCGTTGCCCCATTCAAAATACCCTGTTTTGAATTTGAAGCGATATTCAGCTGAATCAGTGTCTCTAAGGTCCCGTATTCTCAGAGTTGACCTTCCTGCTGTTTCATGGAGCTGAACACGGTCTTTATCACGAAGTAAGTGGTTATTGTTGTGAGGGTTGAACCAACTCTTTGATACAACACCATTTCCAGGACTGTATGTGCAAGAAATATCCACCGATGAGCCTTTGGGGGCACAGATGCTTCTGTCAGTGTAAGTCACTTTGTTACAGGTGGGAGGATGGACACCTGAAATTACAAAATTATTTTGAAGTCACACGGTTAAAACAAAATAAAACTTAAGTATGACTTTTATAACAGGATTTGTATTGTAGCAATATAGATGGTTTATTATTTGAACAATAACAGTTGTAATAGTTGTAAAGAATTGCAAGACAAGAATGGAGACTAACTTCTGTATCAAATAAGTGAGTAGTGATGAGAGAGCACATAAACAGATACCTGATTGTAAAATTAAAGTAAACTCACAGACTGAAGGAGAAGGCACCCTCCGGTGTTGGCGTACAGCACAGGAAACGCTATCTTCATTACCAAAGGTGGCTTCCACAAAAGAGTTTCCCGCGTGAGTTCTCTGTCCATTCTTGAACCACATTATAGAATCACCAGCAGTAACGTGACATGTGCTTTGTTGGGCCGCACCCAGTGATCATGTGGACTTATAAAATGTATGAACATTTTGTGATTATGAGGACCTGTAAAACCAGACTTTGCCCCTTCTTCCTGAAGTCCTGCGACCCCCTGCTGCTAACTCATGGTTATCTCAGCCTGGGTCGAGATAGTCCGTTTACGACCCCCACTGCATGGCCGGAGATCAAAACAAGGACCCAGCAGGGTTTCTGCCAGGGAAAACAGACTTCCTTGGGGTTTTATGACACCTAAGCAGGGGTCGGGACGCAGCGGAGCCCTAAAACCAGGCCTCTTTGGACAAGACACAAAACCTACCAGCAACCCCCCCAGCATGCCTTGCGGGATGGGGCGGCGCCTACATCGGCGCGCATCCAATCACAAACGAGGCACCGATGACGTCACCGCAGCGCGCGTAGGATCAAAACCCCTGCCGCTGCTCCTTTTCTCTCTCTTCTCAACTTCATCTCATCGGCGCTGGATCTTTGGCTCCACCAAAAGATCCCACCTCTCTCTCCCCCCGGGCTGGGGGGAGGCAGGAGGCCCGCACCGGGCCCTGCGGGGTCCGGCCGTTGAAGCCGCGGTCCCCCGGGAGGCTCCGATTTCTCACTAAACTCTGTTCCTCTTTAAGTTCACAGATCCAAGCTTCCGACGCCCACGCGCTCCCGGCAACCAGATCGGGACACAGCTGCGATTGAGTGCTCAGACTGAACCCCCCTCCCCGCTCCGAGCCCCTGTCTGCGAACCGGCGCAGGGATCGGGGACGGACGGCCGGCGTCTCGCCCGGCGTGAGCTCTCCCGGGGCCCGGATGGCCGCGCGTCGGCGACCGGCGCAGAGAGGGAAGCACGGCGGAGAGACCGGTCCCCCCGCCGCGCCTAGGAATGCGTGTAAGCCTCCGTTTTGGTCCGGAACCACGGTCCGGCACGAGGCGGCCCCGCCGCTGTCTAATCCGTTTCAGGGGAAGGGACGGGACGCGATAGCCTGACTGCGAAACCCCAGCAGGACCGCGAACCCAGTCGACAAACCCGCAGGCACCCGATTCCGGATCCCAGAGGAGACGTGAGCCCGCGTAGCAGTGATCAGTAGGATTTAAGAGTGTTCAGAACTGTGTGTGAGATTGTGAGACCTGGGTTATCAGTAACTTAAGAGTGTTACAGAGCTAAATCTGTGTTCAGAGCTGAGATTACATCATCATTGTTATCATTATCATGTTTGATTATTTGGTAGTCGTTGTTTTCTGCCGTAGGCACGTTTTAAATGCTGCGTTCGCCATCCGGTCCGATTGCACGTGGCCCAGAGGGCGCGTCCATCTTTAAAAGACCACAGGAGCCCTGTTTGAACTGTAGATGTTCTGTATCTTCGTTATTATTGCTTGATTTCTTTTTTGTTTTTCACTCCATGCATTTAACGTTTATGTCTCATTTTATTGATTGTTGTTTTTCTTGTTAGTTAATGGTTTTGTAATAAGGTAGTTTTGCCATCGGGATTTATTGGGTATTTATTTACCATCTTTTGATACCCGTATGTGAATAAATCCTGATTGATTTTTTTTAACGAGTGGTTGTTGTTATTTCATGCAAGATTTGGTCACAAATTGATTTGTTTAAGCAGAGCCTAGTGTTCGGACATCACGCCTTCACTGTTATTCTGTAAGATTTGCTGTTCTGCAGGATAATTCAAAAATCATATGAGACTGATTTTCTGCTGTTTTAGTTATCGAATTCCACCGGAGTAAGGCCCCGGCGGTGGTGCCCCTACGAGAATTATCATTTTTAATAATACAATTTGATAAATAGTCAACTTTATTAATTATTAATAATTCTTTAATAGAATTATCATTAGCCTTGATAACTGGACAGCCAAGCTACCCGAGACGCACAACAGCTTCGACACTTCAGTTTTGCCCATGAAGGCCACAATGTTGGATATGGTTTCGTTACCTCAACATGGGGAACTGTGAATACGAATTGAAATATGTCATGCTAAGATTAAATATCCAAATAACATGGGCAATCAGGAATAAAAACAGTAAAGCCATTAAATGATCATTTAAAATTTATATGGTGAGCTAACTTTAACCCATGTGTGCTTTTGGGTTGAGAGGGAAAACCTGAGTACCTAAAAGAAATCAACAGAACCTGGACACTTCTTGTTGTGGTGCAAAAGTGCAAACAAAAACAAGCTCATATACCTTCCCTCTAGTCCAAGGACCACACAAGGCAATTTTAAAAAACAAGCGGCTCTCTCTCACTTCCTAAAAATAATCCCAGAATTAAAATTACTTTACAGTTCATGTAAATAAAGCCTAAGTGGGATTTAGTATTATCACTTAGCCTAAACACCAAACCACCATGCTGCCAAGACAAATAACCAGAAGTCCTACCTCCCCCCAGACATAAGACTTTCAGACTCCATAGTAAACTTCAAATCCAAACTCAAAACTCACCTTTTCAAACTGGCCTACTCCCTCTGACTGTAAGCTGTCTCCGTGGCCACAATATCAGTTAATGTTGTTTGGATTAATATTGCTTGTCGTCATTTTATGCTTGTTTGTCATGCTTATGCTCTATGCTATGCTTATGCTTATATGTTATGCTTTTATTCTTATAAGGTGACCTTGGGTGACTTGAAAGGCGCCACCAAATAAAATGTATTATTATTATGGGCATGCCAAGTAGTGGCATGACCATATTGCAATCGTCCAGAATTGCCCAAAGGGCAATGTTGCTAGCATTTTGCTAACAAGCTAAAGTCGCACAAATCCCACTGCGCACCAGCGGGTGTACAGCATGACCCCGCTCTGATGTGGGAAAAAAAATCCCCCAAAAATAAAACACGCCCAAAAAAAACAAGGAAAAACATGAAAATGAAGGCGATATAATAGTATACAGAATAGGTTACCCTTTTTTTATTAGGGCCCGAGCACTTACAGTGCGAAGGCCCTATTGTATCTGTAGGAATTTTCTTTCTTTCTTTCTTTCTTTCTTTCTTTCTTTCTTTCTTTCTTTCTTTCTTTCTTTCTTTCTTTCTTTCTTTCTTTCTTTCTTTCTTTCTTTCTTTCTTTCTTTCTTTCTTTCTTTCTTTCTTTCTTTCTTTCTTTCTTTCTTTCTTTCTTTCTTTCTTTCTTTCTAATGAAGCCCTTTTTGCCCCCCTAAACGTGCCCCAAAAGTCACCAAATTTTGCACGCAAGCCAGGCCTGGTGAAAAATTTGATATTTAATGGTTTGCATTAATGGGCGTGGCCTAATGTCTCAACAGCGCCCCCTAAAAAACTTTGTGCCTCAAGCCCCACAATACGGTTTGACGTACATGCACGAAAATCGATACACACCTGTATCATGTCGCAACTTAAAGAAAAGTCTCTTGGCACCATGGCCGAAACCAGACAAGAAGACGGCCATTTTGAATTAATCATGTAATTTTGCCGCAATTTATGCCATGTCTTCGGCCATTACTACGGCCCGAACCGTAACGTGCACCCAGGTGTGTTATACATCAAAATGTGCGTCTCCATCCTGCGACGACACACATTACTTTTCTTTTTTTTTTTTTTTTTTATTGATCTTTTTATAAGAAACAACATACACTTAAAACATGGAAACGTGTAGTCAAACAGACGCATTATACATTGTCTCCTTTTTTTTTTTTTTTTTTTTTTTTAAACACACAGAACCTAACAAAGGAACAGAGTCTCTGTAGCGTTAAAAAATAAATAAACAGATGAGCAAGAAATGAAACTGGAAATAAATAAAACATAAAAAAAAACAAATTAAGGAGATGAAAAGAAAATTAAGGGAGGGGGGGGGTCAGTCGGTGGGTAGAGTCTTCAACGCGGTAAAGTGGTCTATGAACGATTGCCATTTGCGAATGAATTTAGCTGAGTTGCCTTTTACCGAGTATCTCACCTTCTCCAATTTAAGAAAAAACATAACATCACTAAGCCAAATAGAAATAGACGGGGACCTGGGGGATTTCCATAAAAGTAAAATACGACGTCTTGCTAAAAGGGATGTGAAAGCCAATACTTCTGACTGTGTGTGGCTGATATGTGAGGAGTCAACAGAGAGTCCGAATATTGCTAAGAGAGGGGCCATAACAACTTTTTTACCCAGAACTTTAGACATGATCACAGAATAATCACTCCAAAATTTCTGTAACCTAGGACAGGAGAAAAACATATGACTTAAATTGCAGGGAGAACCCTGGCATCTGTCGCATAAGTCTGCAACATTCGGATATATTTCCGATAATCGGGATTTTGATAGGTGGGCTCTATGCAGCACCTTAAATTGAATAAGTTCTAGTCTAGCGCAAGGCGTGCTAGATCGTATGCTACGGATAGCTTTATCCCACAGCTCCCCTGTGAAGTCAAGGCCCAACTCTCGTCCCCAACCCTCCCGAGCTTTATCTACAGAATGATCATCAAATGTCATACACAGTGCATATATCTTAGATATCAGAGACTTTTGACTGAGTTTCATAGTTAGAAGATCATCCCACGGTTGGTTCGCAGGAAGGGAAGGGAAGCATGGAAACAAAGCAGAGGCGCAGTGTCGAAGCTGGAAGTAGCGAAACAAATGGGAGGCAGGCAAATTGAACTTTGACCTCAGATCTGAGAATGTGGAAAAGATACCATCCTTATATAGATCCCTGAAGTGCTTAATGCCCCGGTTGTACCAAATCATAAAAGTGGTGTCTATTAGTGATGGAGGGAACAGATGATTCTTAGTAACAGGTGTATAGATGGATGGAGAAGCAAATTTAAAGTGGCGCCTAAACTGTGACCAAATCTTAAGGGAGGAAAGCACCACAGGGCTATTTGTAAACTTAGAGGGATTCAATGGTAAAGAGGAGGAGAGTAGGGCCGTTACAGAGGATGAAGAGAGTGACTGAGCCTCCAATCTGCACCATAATAACTCAGGAGACTGAAGCCAATAAATTAGTTTGTGAATATGCGCTGACCAATAGTAAAGCATAAAGTTTGGTAGTGCTAGACCCCCATTAAATTTACATTTTTGGAGAAGCGAATACCTCACTCTGGGTGTCTTACCGGCCCATAAAAAGTTGGAAACAATTTGGTCAAGTGATTTAAAAAAAGATTTTGGTAGAAATAAAGGAGTGCATTGGAACAAAAAAAGAAATTTAGGCAATACAGTCATTTTCACTGTGTTAATTCTTCCTATCAGCGACAGTGGTAGGGAGTTCCACCTATGTAAGTCCGCCTTCACTTGAGTTACCAGTGAGGAAAAATTAGCGGTGAAAAGAGAGGGCAGAGTGCGGGTCACATTAATCCCTAAGTATCTAAAGCCCGACGGGCTGAGTTTAAAGGGGATATCAGATTGTTTGAGTTGTAAAGCAGAGGAGTTTATGGGGAAGCATTCACACTTGTTAAGATTGACCTTATAGCCGGAGAAGGATCCATAATTCTTCAACAGAGATAATATTGGTGCAATGCTGGTTAAAGGGTCAGATACATATAAAAGGAGGTCGTCTGCATAAAGTGACAATTTGAGTTCCACATTGGACCTAGAGACTCCGCGAAATAGAGGAAGAGTTCTTAGAGCAATTGAAAGTGGTTCGACGGATAGAGCGAATAGCAAAGGGGAGAGAGGGCAGCCCTGTCTCGTGCCACGTGATAATGTAAAATAAGTGGAGTAGTTGTCATTGGTGTGAATGCTGGCCTGAGGGGAAGTGTAAAGAAGTCTAATCCACGATATAAACCTGTGTCCAAATCCGAATTTATGAAGTGTTGCAAAAAGATAGTTAAATTCGACACGATCAAACGCTTTTTCAGCATCAATTGCGATAACAACTTCAGGGAGTGGAGAAGAATCTTTAGAGAGAATCACATTAAGAAGTGTACGAACATTATAAAAGAGCTGGCGTCCCTTGATGAAACCATTCTGCTCCTCAGATATGATGCTAGGAAGGATCTTATCAAGACGAATTGCTAGTGCTTTGGCTAAAATTTTGACATCCACATTCAGTAAAGACAAGGGCCTGTAAGAAGTGCATGATTCAGGGTCCTTGTCCTTCTTCAAAAGGAGGGCAATGGACGCCTGCATTAAAGAGGGAGGCAATGAGCCATGATCAAGGGACTCATTGTACATTGAAAGTAAAAGGGGGGCTAATTTGTCTTTGAATTTTTTGAAAAACTCAGCTCCGAACCCATCGGGACCAGGGGCCTTGTTGCTTTGCGTAGCTTCAATGGCGGCAGCAATTTCTTGCAAGCTGAAAGGAGCATCGAGGCCATTAGCCACATCCAAATTAATAGTAGGGACAGTGATATTATCAAGAAAGGAGGTCATTTCTGCTGTGTCAAGTGGAGATTCTGACTCATAGAGAGAGGAGTAGTATGACTTAAAAATTGTGTTGATGGCGATTGGATCGGTGGTAAGTGTGCCATTAGAATCTCTAATGCTGGGAATCAGTCTCGACGTTGCTTGCCTTTTTAATTGGTGAGCCAATAACCTGCTTGGTTTATCGCCGTGTTCATAATAGTTGGCATGAGCGCGTAATAGGAGCCGTTCAGAATCGGCTGTCGCTATAAGATCGAATTTTGACTGCAAATCAAGCCGTTGTTTCAGTAAACTCGGACTTGGGTTGACTGAGTTTAGTCTGTCTGTGTCCTGAATTTTAGATGTGAGCTCCTGTAATTTAGCCCTGCGGATTTTACTGGCGTATGCTGAATAAGAGATAATCTGTCCTCGCAAATATGCTTTGAGTGATTCCCATACTAGCGAAAAACTGGTAGAGTCTGTTTTGTTTAATGCAATGAAATCATCTATTGAAGCAGATATAGAAACATTAAATGCATCGTCGGATAAAAGCAATGGATTAAACCTCCAGGGAGAAGAAAAACGGGGGCGCTCAGACCATGTTATATTCAAAGTTAGAGGGGCGTGATCCGAAATAACAATTGGGTGGTATACGACAGAAGTAACTTTGGGGAGAAGAGAGCCATCAACAAAAAAATAGTCGATACGTGAATATGACTGATGTACTTGAGAAAAAAAAGAGAATTCCTTATCTCCAGGATGTGAGAACCTCCACGGATCAACAAGCCCGTTCTTGACTGTAAAATCGGTAATAGATTTTGACATAGAGGATTGAGTCAAAGTACGAGGATTCGAACGGTCCAAAGAAGGATTAATAACACAATTCAGATCACCGCCCAGTATTGTAATATGCGTATTTAAGAAAGGGAGGTTGCCAAACAGCCTATCCGTAAAATTGGGGTCATCAAAATTAGGGGCATATATATTCACCAACAATACAGGGTTACAGTATAGAGTGCCCGCAACAATAAGATATCTACCATTCTTATCAGATATTGTCCTGGAGACGGAGAAATTGACTCTTTTGTTGATCAAAATTGCTACTCCTCTAGACCTAGAATTCAATTCAATTCAATTCAATTTTATTTATATAGCGTCTAATACAACAGAGTTGTCTCTAGACGCTTTACAGAGACCCATACCCAGAACATGACCCCCGAGCAGTTATTACATAAACAATGGCAGGTAAAAAACTCCCCTAGTGGGAGAAAAACCTTAAGCCAAACAGTGGCAAGGAAAAACTCCCCTTTAGGAGGGAAGAAACCTTGAGCAGGACCAGGCTCATCAGGGGGGACCCTCCTGCCGAGGGCCAGACTGGTGGGTCAGGGACGGCAACAGCACAGCAGGCAGGTGGAAGCAGCAACGGGATGACCGGGGGTGGGGACCGCAGGCCAGCACACAGCTCCCGAAGCTCCGGCCCAATCAGCAAGTCCCAGGTTGGGGTGCAGGGTCAGGAAAAGACTTGTGCTCCGTAATGCAAGCTACAAGCCACCCACGGCCACCTGCAGGACAAAAGAGAGAAAAGGGAGGAGAATGGGGGGCCAGCAACGGGATGACCAGGGGTGGGGACCGCAGGCCAGCACGCAGCTCCCGAAGCTCCGGCCCAATCATCAAGTCCCAGGTTGGGGTGCAGGGTCGGGGAAAGGTTGAGAAGGGGCAGGTCCAGGGAGAGGAGTCTTGAGGGACGAACATTCTCCCCCGCCCAAAAGGGGCCGTTACCCTGCCCCCCTCACTCCCACACTGCAGGTTCCGGTGTCCGGCAAAGGATGCTGCAACATGGACAAAAAAGAGAAAAGGGAGGAGAAGGGGGGGCCAGCACAAGAAACCACAGGAGCGACTCTGACACACTAAAGTTTACACTACCTAGAGATTTACCAACACCAGCTAGAGGTTTACTAAACACTAACTATAGGCTTTACTAAACAGAAATGTTTTAAGTTTAGTTTTAAAGGTGGAGGTGGTGTCAGCCCCCTTAACCCAGATTGGAAGTTGGTTCCATAGTAGTGGCGCCTGATAGCAGAACGCCCGCCCTCCAAATCTACATTTAGATACTCTAGGAACTACGAGTAAACCTGCACTCTGAGAACGGAGAGCTCTGACAGGAACATAAGGCACTATCAGGTCTTGCAAATAATGCGGAGCTAAGCCGTTTTGGGCTTTATACGCAAGTAATAAAATTTTAAATTGGATTCTGAATTTTACGGGTAACCAATGGAGCGACGCTAACACTGGAGAGACGTGGTCTCTCCTGCTAATTCCTGTCAGTACTCGTGCTGCTGCATTTTGGATCAGCTGGAGCCTATTCAGCAAATTACTTGGACATCCTGCTAACAACACATTACAGTAATCTAGTCTAGAAGATACAAACGCATGAACTAGTTTTTCTGCATCACTCTGTGAGAGGATTTTCCTAATCTTTGCAATATTACGGAGATGGAAAAAGGCTATTTTACAAACCTGATTGACATATGGTTTAAACGACAAATCCTGATCGAAAATAACACCAAGATTTCTCACAGTTGCACTGGAAGCCATCGCAACACCATCTAATCCCTTCCTAAGATGCTCTGGACCAAGAATGATAACCTCTGTTTTATCTGAATTTAGAAGCAGGAAATTTCTGGACATCCAGTCCTTGATGTCCCTAAGACATGCCTGAAGTTTAACTAACGGTTCTGTTTCATCCGGCTTCATAGACAAATAGAGCTGCGTATCATCAGCATAACAATGAAATTGTATGCCGTGATTCTGGATTATACTTCCCAACGGCTGCATGTATAAACTGAACAAGATTGGCCCTAGCACTGAACCCTGCGGAACACCATAACAGACCCTTGACTGTTCTGAAGAAACCTCATGTACATGAACAAACTGGAACCTGTCAGATAGGTATGATTTAAACCAACATAGAGCTGTCCCTTTAATCCCAACAACATGCTCTAACCTGTGCAGTAAAATGCCATGATCTATAGTGTCAAAAGCAGCACTGAGGTCCAGTAGAACCAGTATGGACACTAATCCCTTATCTGAGGCCATAAGGAGGTCATTCGTGACTCGAACAAGTGCTGTCTCTGTGCTATGATGCATTCTGAACCCTGACTGAAAGACTTCAAACAGATCATTTCTATACAAATAGTCACATAACTGGCTTGAAACTGCCTTTTCCAGAATTTTAGACACAAATGGAAGGTTGGAAATTGGTCTATAATTAGCTAAGGTGTCTGGGTCAAGAGAAGGTTTTTTAAGTAAAGGTTTAATTACTGCGACTTTGAAAACCTGTGGTACATATCCTAAACTTAGGGATAAGTTAATTTGGTCCAGTATTGTCGTACCAATAAGAGAAAAAATATGTTTGAATAGTCGAGTCGGGATGGGGTCTAACATACATGTGGTTGACTTAGCTCTATTAACGAGTGAAGTCAGCTCAGGGAGGTCTATAGGATCAAAACAGTCTAGAGACAAGTCAGAGCCTAGGGAAGTCGCTAAAGCTGAAGAAACACCTACAACCGGCTGGTTGATTTCTTCTCTAATTCTCGCGATTTTACTGTTGAAGAAGCCCATAAAGTCCTCACTACTGAGAGCTGCAGGAATGCACGGCTCAACAGAGTTGTGACTCTTTGTCAGCCTGGCTACAGTGCTGAACAGAAAACGTGGGTTACTTTTGTTATCCTCTATCAACGTTGAATAATAAGCTGTTCTGGCTTTGCGAATGGCTTTTTTATATACTATTAGAATATCTTTCCATTCACGATGAGAGTCTACAGACCTACAAGAGTACCACTTCCTTTCCATTTTACGCACGTTTTGTTTCAACATGCGGATATCTGAATTATACCAGGGAGTTAAGCTCCTGTGGCTAGAAACCCTCCTTTTCAAAGGAGCAACTTCATCTAAAGCTGAATGCAACAAATCAGCAGTGTTACTAGCAAGGAAATCAACATCTGCAGAGGTAGAACCCAGGTCACTGGCCTCGACTACATCACTATTTCGCACTGTCGTAAGATAAGCAATGGCCTCCCTAAATTTAACAATAACTTCATCAGACAAACATCTGCTAAAATAATACCTCCTATTTTGCACTTCAACATCAACAAAATTAAATTCAAACGTTATTAAGTAATGGTCGGATAAAAGGGAGTTTACAGGTGACACCAACAGACCATCAGTTTCAACACCGTAGGTGAGAACGAGATCGAGAGTATGATTAAAACAGTGCGTCGGTTTATCCACTTTTTGTGAGATACCCATTGATTCTAGAAGAGAATCGAAGGCTAATTTAAGATTATCGCTTTCAACATCCATATGAATGTTAAAATCACCCACTATGGTGAATTTATCTGTGCTGATCAATAATCCAGAAAGGAAATCTGAAAATTCAGACAAAAACTCCAGATACGCACCAGCAGGGGGCCGGTACACTACCACTAACACAACTGGCTTCTCTGATTTCCGGCTCGGAAATTTCAGACCAAGCATGAGGCTTTCAAATGTATTATAGTTGCACTTAGGTTCAATTTTTGTTTGGAGACCGGAGTTATAAATTGCTGCGACTCCTCCGCCTCGGCCCGTGCTTCTAGGAATGTGATGATTAAAGTAGCCGGGCGGAGTTGATTCATTCAAACTAACATACTCTTCCTCCTGTAACCATGTTTCTGTTAAGCAGAAAATATCACTCCTGCTCTCTGTAATTATATCATTTACTAACAGAGACTTAGAGCTTAATGATCGTATATTTAGTCATCAAAATTTAGAATCAAAATTTGAATGAAAAATATCACCCACCCAAGCTCGTTTGAGTCTGAAATGATCTTTATTTCGCAAATGAGTTTCCTGAAGGAAAGCTATGTCAGTGTCCAAGCGTTTCAAATGTGAAAAAATCTTTGATCGCTTAATTGGATTATTCACACCTTTAACATTCCAGCTAGTGAATGTAATGTTTGATCCAGTATCAGGCTTGTGCAGATTACGATCGCTCATAGGCATTCTCTGAGAGAAAATAAGACCGACTCACCCACCACCAGAGGAGATATAAGGAAAAAAGGTAAAAGGGAAAACCAAAACAAACAAAACTCAGGAGTATATACATACCTACAGAGACAAAAAGCCAACATCCCATAACCCCCGCCCACCCACCCAACGCACATTAGATGATCCCATCCCCAAACGATGGAAACAGCCGTGCTGGCTTCAAAGGAAGCCATTCTCGAAAGGAGATGCTTTCGACTGTAAAGCTAGATACAAAAACGAAAACAAAATGAGCTCCTGCAGAGTCAAAACCTTAAAAAAAATAAAATAAAATATGAGGCATATGAAACCAACAATCTGAGCCATTCTGACGAACGCTGTCTTGTCAGGGTAACAACAAACGTTAATTAAATTAAGGAGATCTTTGGCCTATAGAACAATGATATATACATATATGTACTCGCACACCCACACAGACACGCACACACATGCACACAATTTAAGCAAAGACAGGGGTGTGTGTATATTTTCTAATCAAGTCATCATACCAGAGAAATGATTAGGCCTTCAATTTTAAACGGTGTTGTTCCCATTGATAGTTAGAAGAGAGAAAGAAAAAAAATAAATAAATAAATAAATAAATAAAAAAAAAAATAAATAAAAAAAAAAAAAATTAAAAAAAAAAAAAAAAAAAAACGACATAAAGTCCCATTTTCTGAATTGACTCAGTCACTCAACCCGGGCCAGAGTCCCGCATGGAGGCATATGAAACCAACAATCTGAGCCATTCTGACGATCGCTGTCTTGTCAGGGTAACAACAAACGTTAATTAAAATTAAGGAGATCTTTGGCCTATAGAACAATGATATATACATATATGCACTCGCACACTCACACAGACACGCACACACATGCACACAATTTAAGCAAAGACAGGGGAGTGTGCATATTTTCTAATCAAGGCATCATACCAGAGAAATGATTAGGCCTTCAATTTTAAACGGTGTTGTTCCCATTGATAGTTAGAAGAGAGAAAAAAAAAAAAAAAAAATTATTAAAAAAAAAAAAAAAAAATAATTAAAAAAAATTAAAAAATTTTAAAAAAATAAAAAAAAAAATAAAAAAAATTACGACATAAAGTCCCATTTTCTGAATTGACTCAGTCACTCACCCCGGGCCAGAGTCCCGCATGGACAGCAAGCTGGATAAATCGTCCCAGAAAATTAGCTGGTAGTCACTTTTTTTATTTTCCTGATGAATGCCAGGGCTTCATCTGGCGACGTGAAGTCACGCTGCTGGCCATCATGGGTTACACGCAGCCGGGCTGGATACAGCAATCCATACCGGACTCCTTCAATCTCCCGCAGCTGACGGCGCACGTCATTAAAGGCAGCGCGCGCCCGCGCTGTCTTGGCTGTGTGATCCGGGAACACGGAGATGCTCATACCCCGGACTTTTATCCGCTGCCGCTCTCTCGCCTTTCTCAGGATGTCAGCGCAGTCGGTGTAATAATGGAGCCTTGCCACTATTGCGCGGGGCCGCTCCCCGGTCTTCGGTCTCGGCATGAGGGTGCGGTGGGCTCGGTCCACCACCGGCTCTGCGTCGAGGGAGAAGGCTTCCGCCAGGAGCCTGGAAACGCCGGCTGCAGATGAAGAGTCAGGATCCTCCTCCGGGACGCCAATAATCCGCAGGTTCTGCCGACGGGACCTTGACTCCAAATCCTCGCATCTGTCCTCCAGCCTCACATATTCTTTCGACAAGTGATCAACTTTTTTCTGGAGAGCAACGATGTCGTCTGAGCAGCTTGAGAGCGAGAGCTCGATCCCAGCGACCGTGGCTGCGAGACCCGCGACGTCCGCCTTCATGGAGGAAATACTGCCAGAAAGATCAGCTTTAAGGGAAAGCAGCTCGGACTTAATGGACGTTAAATTCTCGTTCAGTGCTTGCTGAAGCTCTGACCTAAATACAGCCGCAACATCATTGCGAAGAGCGGAGAGAAGTTCGGTTTTAAGCCGGCTGAACTCCGCAGCTGGAACCTGCGCAGCGCAGGTGCTCTCCGGAGGAGGGGAATCACCGCGGGGCGAGGAGACGGCATGAGCAGCAGGCCGCGGGTTAGCTGGAGGGTTATTCCCCGCTTTGACGGACTTTGGAGGCATTTCCGTGGTAAGTCGTCGAAGTAACCGCGTTGAAAATAGGTTGGTTAAAACCAAAGCCGTGGGAGTGATACAAAAAGTGCCAATAAATGCTGAATTAAAATTAACTCTGCAGGAGCTCCGCTAATTACGTCTCACCCCATGTAAAGCTAAGCCGGAAGCCACACATTACTTTTCTCAGTCAAAAGTGTTACCGTGGCGACGAGAGATGCCAAAAAGCGTGCCCACCCTTCATCTGATTGGTCCAGACAGAAAAAACTTTGTGCCTCAAGCCCCACAATACGGTTTTACGTACATGCACGAAAATTGCTACACACCTGTATCATGTCACAACTTAAAGAATAGTCTCTTGGCGAAATTTATGCCATTCCTTCGACAGTTAATACGGCCCGAACCGTAACGTGCACCCAGGTGTGATAAACATCGAAATATGCGTTTCCATCCTGCAACGACGAGCATTACTTTTCTCTTTCAAAAGCGTTACCGTGGCAACGCTAGACGCCAAAAAGTGCGCCCCCCCTTCATCTGATTGGTCCATATCTGATAGTTCCCCAAAAGTCACCAAATTTTGCACGCAAGCCAGGCCTGGCGATAAATTTGATATTTCATGGTTTGCATTAATGGGCGTGGCAAAATGGCTCAACAGCGCCCCCTATAAAACTTTTATCTGCCATAACCTTTGAACAGGTTGTGATAAAGACATGTGGGTGGTGTCATCGGACTCGGTATTGAGTCATTGACCTTCATTGGCCTGAATTAGCCCTGCCCCTTCTTCTGATTGGTTGTCCCTATTTTCTGCTATAACTTTTGAATGGTTTGACATAGAGAGTCATGGGTAGTGTCATCGGACTTAGTTTTGAGTCCTTGACCTTAATTGGTGCAAATTGCACGCGCGAGGGCCCGTTTATCGCTGCTTGTTGTTATTATTATTATTATTATTAATAATAATAATACATGTTCTACATGTAACTCGTCCATCAACGCGCAAAACGGTAACAAATTAGACAAACAACTGGCACACCAAAAGCATGTTCAAATTTCTTCTATCAGTCCATCTGCTGCGCCCATTTAATCTTTTTCACGAGTCTATACCAGCAGTCATCAAGCAGAAGCAGGTCACACCCTGTGCAAGTATCCAGGCCCTCACAGGACAACACAGAGACAAATGAGACAACCAAACAGTACATGCTGCATTCAATGTCAAACAGACATTCAAGCTAGCACACTTTAGTTGCTAGTGCAGCCCAGGAGTAAAAAAACAGAGTAAGTAAAATCTTCGGAAGATACTCTTACCTTTGACAAACAGGACGACTCCATGTATGCCTGTATAACGCCCACCTGGTTGGTTGGTCGTGAACCTGAACTTGTACTCAGCTGAGTCGCTCTCTCTCAGGTCTTCAATGACCAGGGTGCATTCCTTTTCACCACATTGATACTGTACACGATCAGCATACTCTGTCTGTGTCCTCAGATCCACGGGGACTTGATCTTTACCTTCAGTAAACCATGAAGCTGTTTCCAGCACTGTCACATTTCCATGGATTCTGGGGGGGTATGTGTAGGTGCAGTGTATTTTCACTGTTGATCCTTTCAAAGTGCAGATCTCAGTAGAGGTGTAAGTCACTCCCCAGCCCTCCTGACTCCGTACCACTGGAATGCAGAACACATCACAAATGTTATCAATACTTGCTGTTGCAGAGGACGTATCCGTGCTGGTTATAATAAATGTCGCTCTGCACCCAAGAAGCAGTGAACGGATCATAAAACATTCATAGTGAACTATAAGGAAGAGAAACTGGACACATTCAAATGAAAATAAATCATTCTTCAAAGTATTTTGTAAACAATGTTGATTTTAGATGGAATTAATATCAGCAGCATAATATCAACACAATTTCTGAAATTACAGGAAGCCGTCCTACAAGGAAGTTTAGTTTGAAAGTTTAAAGTATGAAGGATGTTAATTTACATACCTGATAAGGAGAGAAGTAAAACAAGGAAACTAGAAAGTGTGACTTTTACACACATGACTGGTCCTTTCCTCTGCTGCAGCTGCTCAAATGTTCAATCACACCATGTGGTAAATAACAGTGTATTCAAGCATAGAACTTAAATCAATAAATAAACTGTTCGGACCGGAAATTAAGCTGACTGCGAAAAAGGTATAATGTAAAAAAAGGAAGACGAAGCAACCTTCAGCACAACTGTTGAATTGCAAACTGATGCACAAGATTGAATATTGAAGTGTTGTAAATGTGTTCTTGCAGAAGTAGGATGTAAATCAGGCTGAATCAGTTTCTTGTAATGTCATTGTGATCATATGCTGCAGGCTGACCACACAGTTCCTTCTTTGACATTTTCTACATATTTTTCTAAGGTATTGGGAAGAGAAAAAAAGAGGAAGTTGAGATGTAGAAATTATGGTAAATTATTTCCCACAACTAATCATGAAAGTTTTCCTTTCACTTCATTGAAACCATTTTATGGCTCTTTATTGGAAATATCTTTTATTGTTACAATTGTTACACCACCTTACGCTTTTATTATCACCATATGTTATAACTTATATGGTCAAGAATAATGAAGTAAATGTGTTAGTTGTTTAGTAAAGGTGAACATTTATCAATGTTTGATAATGATCATTTTCTTCTGAATGCATGTGAAGCATAGTTCTCTAACTTTCATTTGGAGAAAGCAGCAGCAGTTTACAAAGGCGATGGAGATGGACTCTGGCTCGTGGTGGGAGTCTAGACGGCGGAAGAAAAGATCATTATCCGTGTGTTTGTGGAAATCACTCCCCTTTATTACTTTCACCGTCATTAGATAATGACGGTGAAAGTAATAAAGGGGAGTGATTTCATCACACCTGACTAATGGTTACAGGCAGTGCTTTAAGTGGACAAAAATAAGTGCCGGTACTCCCCTTATTCAACTGATGTCAGGTAAATTAGGTGGTGGGTAACAGCAAATGATTAAGTGATATATTTAAATACTAGGACATGATCCTGATTTAAAAAAAAAAAAAAAAAATGTTTTATGGAATTTTCCAAACAAATATGTGTACACAAGAAAACGCTCACATTCACTGGTAGACAGTACTCGAGGTTTAAAAAAAAGTCAGGGGGGATGGTGGATTTTATCATAGGGGGACAGATAATTTGTGCTGAATACAAATAATATAATATATTACAAATAATAGCACTGACCAAAACACCTGCAGAAGTACTGCAGGAATGACATAGCAGCAGTTAAATGCAGCCATCTGTAAGCTTTAAATATCCACTGGGCTTACATCAAATACATCAAAACACATCAATAAAAAACACTTTTCTGAACTTACCGTATTTTCGCGACCATAAGGCACACATAAAATTCGTTTTTTTTTTCTGAGCCACCATGAGAACGGTAAAGGGAGAAGGGGGCGTGTGAGTTGCGGCTGAGTCCGACAGAAAGCAGTAGCGCTGGCGGAAGAAATGAAAATTGAACATTTTCATGGAGGTCCGTCCTAGTGCTTTCGCTTCATGAAACGGTGCCAGCGCAGCAGCAGCGCCCGGCGGATTATATGGAAAAGATGGAGAGCTTCCGCTCATTCTGCAGCCGACACATCCCCGACATGGACGAGGTGCCGCTCACGTTGACATCCCGGTGAATCACACGGTGGAGTTAACGGGGACCAGTGCCGGGGAGCGGCGGACCGGGTCCACCGCGGGGGAGCGGCGGACCGGGTCCACCGCGGGGGAGCGGACCGGGTCCACCGCGGGGGAGCGGACCGGGTCCAGCGCGGGAGGGCGGACCGGGTCCACCGTGGGGGAGCGGCGGACCGGGTCCACCGCGGGGGAGCGGACCAGGTCCACCGTGGGGGAGCGGCGGACCGGGACCACCGCGGGGGAGGGGACCGGGTCCACCGCGGTCGGGATTTGTGTGGTTTGTGGTTTGTCGGGGTTGTGCTTGACTGCCACGCTGATGGACAGAAACTGCAACCTATGGTGATTTTTAAAAGAAAAACGTTGCCTAAAGACACTTTTCCAGCCGGAGTCATTATAAAGGCAAATGAAAAGGGCTGGATGGATGAAGAGATGATCGAGTGGCTGAGACAGGTTTATGTGCGGCGACTCAGTGGTTTTTTAAAATTCTTTAATGCGGAAACAGAAGAGGAAGATTTTGAAGGGTTTGATTGATGTGATAAGTGAAATAAAATATCAAACTAAGTTTTGCTCCCGCTCTATTTTTAAATAAGCACACTTGTGTGTGTGTTCTGCAGCGCATGTGTGTTTTGCGGCGCGCATGTGTGTAGCTCCGTGTCTGTAGTCACATCAGCGACCAGTACAATGTCCCCAGATTTGAGACTTCTCCTTTCTTTGCTCCACCTCTGCCGCTCCTGCAGCAAAGGTAAGTACTCCCTCAGCCAGCGCTTCCAAAAAAGGTCAGCGACGTACTGGACCTGTCTCCATCTCCTTTTGAGGTAGAGGTCAGACTTCTCAAACAGTCCAGGTGGTAAAATTGGCGTCCTTTTCATGGTGAGAATTTGGTTGGGAGTGAGCACTTCCAGGTCGTTGGGATCTCCAGAGAGCTTTGTTATGGGGCGATCATTAAGAATGGCTTCAACGTCGCACAGCAGTTTGAAATACCTCATCATTTAAGGTTTGCTGGTGTAGAACAGATGTTAATGTCTGACGAATCATCCGTATGATGCGCTCCCATGCGCCTCCGTGATGTGACGCTGTTGGTGGGTTAAAGCTCCATTGAATTCCTTCCTCCAGGAATGCGGACTGAATTTTGCTGTGTTTTAAAGCAGCCAGGGCTTCTTTTAACTCTCTGTTGGCACCCACAAAATTGGTTCCATTGTCGGACCTTAAAGTTATTCTATGCAACTTCCTAGAGCTAGCAAGATTTGAAAGTGGCGCTTCCTCTAAGCCCCGCTCCCCCCGCCCCCACCCACGAGCGCTCCGTCCAAAGCCACGCCCCCACAAACGCGAACACGATTATTAAACATTTTGGACAGCACATTTACAGCAAAACTACCCCATGTCTCATTCACCTGTAAGCGAGGCCGGTTTTAGGGGGGGTAGGGGGGGGCTGTGCCCACCCAAACGTGCATCCTGCCCAACGGCGTTTCCATCCCGGAGAGCGCCGGTGCACGGCACGGCAGTGCTGCGGTGCGCTGCAGGCTCTAAAGCCACGGCTACGGCGTCTACGCCTACGGCGTAGCTGTACCAACAGAGTACTGTTGGTACTGTACCAACCGTGCCGTGCACCGGCGCTCTCCGCTCTCGCCGTGAGACGCCTACATCCCCACGGACCCCATACAGCTTCCGAGCCGGAGCTGCTGCAGCTTTTCACGGCTGCGGCTGTTCACGTGTCCCCGCGGGCTGCTGCTGCTGCTGGGCAGAGAGCAGCAGCAGCAGTAGCAGCAGCAGCAGCAACAGCAGCAGCAGCAGCAGCAGCAGCAGCAGCAGCAGCAGCAGCAGCAGCAGCGGACTAACGGCTCCCGCTCCCCGGTCACACACAGCGGGGACGGAGCTGCTCTGGAAATACAGTAACTACATAATATCTATATACTGGGCTCCGTGGCAGAAGGGAGGGAGGGGGTTACACTGGGACACTGTGAGCCCAGGAGGACCCGTGAGAAGTGGACACGGGGCGGCTGGAAGCGAGTGCGCGCATGGGACAGGGCGGGGGGGGCGTGGTTTAAAATGAAGACATCTGATTGGTTCTTTCCCTTCCTGGACCTGGACCAATCCGTATCATTCGGACCGAATCTGGATTACCAACTCACCATGTGGATTATTGACTTTTTAACCAACCGGTCACAGAGGGTGCTTGTTAATGGCTCCTTTTCTAACATTGTCCACACCTCCACCGGCTCCCCACAGGGCTGTGTCCTATCGCCTCTGCTTTACATCCTTTACACCGATGACTGTAGGTCCACTCAGCCAAATTGTCATCTGGTAAAATTTGCCGATGACACAGTCCTGCTCTCTCTGCTCTCTGCCCCCAACCTACACCACAGCTCTGTTCTTCAGGACTTTATCACCTGGTGTGAGGGTGCTTGTCTCCAGCTGAACCCAACTAAGACCAAAGAGCTGATTATAACATTCTCCAGCAAGCAGAGACAACTGGCAGAGGCCGTCACTACCATCATCCGGGGGGAGCCGGTGGAGGTGGTGGAGGAGTACAGATACTTGGGCACAATCTTCGATGGCCTCCTGAAGTTTTCCTCTAACATTGAGGAGATCATTAGGAAGTGTCATCAGAGACAATATCTGCTCAGGAAGTTGACATCATTTGGTGTGAACAAAGACATTCTCCTGACCTTCTACCACGCATTCATTGAGAGTATCCTAATATTCTCATTCATCTCCTGGTTTCACTCCATCACCCTGAAAGATCGGTCACGCCTACTCAGCATCACGAAAGTCTGCTCTAAAATCATTGGACACCCTGTTAGAGCTTTGTCTGCTTTTTGCGACCAACAAGCCTTCCACTCTGCTCACAGGATCCTGCACGACCCCGCACACGCACTTCACTCAATGTTCGAGTGGCTCCCATCAGGTCGCAGGCTGCGATGTCCACGCTGCAGAACACAGAGGAGGAGGGCCACCTTTGTCCCCAGAGCAGTCCAGCTCTTAAACAACGACCCCTCCCTGTCTCAACGGCGAATGACTTAATCCACATAGTACTTTAACATTAAGCACAAAGCACTTTTACTGGCAGTAGCTTGGATATTTTTAACTGCACACCCTATGTATGTATGTATGTATGTATGTATGTTGTCTTTTAATGCTGCTCCTTATGCCTTTTAAATTGCCCCTCGGGGACAAATAAAGTGTTTTGAATTGAATTGAATTGAATTGAATTGATTTTCAGGATCCAAGCCACTGGCCTTTTTAACCTTCTCCAGTCAGAAAAGTAAGTGATCATTTGCTGTGTGGCATTTGGGGAATCAATCACTACTGCGTTGCTGGTGAGCTCCTTCTTGACCTCAGGGTCATCAGCAGCAATGCTGTACTCCATGATGCCATTTACATCCGGCCACTCCTCTTCTGGTTTCCATAGAAACTCAGGCCCTTAAATCCACTTTTCATCAGCCAGCAAGTCATCCACCTTAATTCCTCTTGAGGCCTTGTCTGCAGGATTCTGTGTGGTATGAACGTACCTCCACTGTGTGATATCAGATGTTCTCTGGATGGCAGAAATCCTGTTTGCCACAAAAGTGTGAAGTCTCTTGTTTTCATTTCTAATGTATTTTAAAACGGAAGTGCTGTCAGTCCAGAAACAAGATTTTTCAAGGCAAAGCTGCGTTTCGGCTCTGAGCATGGTGTCGACACGAGTAGCAAGGACAGCTGCAGTGAGCTCTAAACGTGGGATGGTGACTTGCTTTAGTGGGGCCACTCTGGCTTTGCCGAGCATGAAAGAGACATGAGACCTGTTGCTGTTGTTCCATATTTTCAGGTAGGTCACAGTACCATATCCGCTTTCACTGGCATCAGCGAAGTGATGTAACTGGCTACGGGTGGATTCTCCAAAGTCTCCCGGCTTGAGGCACCTTTCCACTTTAAATGCCCTTACTCTCTCCAGTTCTTCCAACCACTTTGTCCACTGCTGCTTGAGAATTGGGTGGATTTCATCATCCCATCCATAGTTCCTCCTACACAATTCTTGCAGTATGAGCTTGGCTGGCAGTGTGAGTGGGGCAAGAAAACCAAGTGGGTCGTAGATGGAGCTGACTATAGATAGAATTCCACGCCGAGTAGATGGCTGTTCTTTGAGTGCCAATTTGAACTTGAAAGTGTCAGTTTCAACACACCATTGAAGTCCAAGGGCCCTCTCGACTGGCAGTTGGTCTCGGTCAAGTTCCAATTCATGTAGATGCGTAGACCGGTCTTCCTCAGGAATGGACAGCAGCACTCCGCGATTGTTGCTGACCCATTTGGTCAAATGGAAGCCTCCCTTTTGGCACACATCTGTCAAATCCTTGATCATTTTAACTGCCTTGTTCTCTGTTGGTAAGCTCTTAAGACAATCGTCCATGTAGTAGTTTCTATTGACTGTGTTGATTACATCTGCAGGAAAAATGTGGCGGTTGTCTTCTGCTGTCTTTCGGAGGGCATAGCAAGCACAGCTGGGAGACGACACTGCTCCAAACAGATGCACAGTCATCCTATATTCTGCTGGTTCTTGGGATACGTCACCATCAGGCCACCACAAGAACCGCAGAAAGTCTCTGTCCTTCTGTGCCACATTGACTTGATGGAACATTGCTTTAACGTCAGCCATTAGAGCTATAGGCTCTTGTCGGAATCTTGTGAGGACTCCTAACAGGGTGCTGGTGAGGTATGGGCCTTGCAGAAGCTCCTTGTTTAGAGATTTTCCTCTGTATTCTGCTCCACAGTCAAATACCACAAGCAGCGTTTTCTTCTTGGGATGGTACACCCCATGGTGCGGAATGTACCACACTTTTCCTTCTGAATGTTTCACTTCATGTTCAGGCACAAGTTCAGCATAGCCTTTGCTGATGACATCCTTCAGAAAGTTTGTGTACTTTGTGGAACTTTCCATCTCTTCCAAACCTCTTCTTCAGCCCAAGTATACATTGCCTAGCAACACACTGATTGTTTGGCAGAGAGACATCTTTCTTTTTAAAGGGAAGCTCCAAGGTGTAATGGCCATCTTGAAGCTTGCAAGAATCAGTCATAATTTCCATGAACTTCATATCATCTCTTGACATTTCTTCTTTGTCCTCTGATGACTTGTCATTAAAGTCATGGTTGTACTGATTCTGTAGCAACTCCTTCAGGTGTGTTATGGAGGTCCTGTTGACAGTAACACTTTCATGCTTCTCACTGTAGCTGGAAAGGGGACCGTTAATGACCCACCCCAATAGGGTCTTAATGGCGTATGGCCCACTGCCACAACTGTTCACAACTTCCCACAGTTCAAGTAGTTTAGAGGCATTGGTACCAATCAATAGCTCAACGTCAGCTTGAATGCGTGGGAGAACAACCCCATTCAAATATGGCCACTTAGCCAGCTCCTCTTCTTTAATTACGTTTCTGGTTGTCACAGGCATTTTCTTTTGGGTGTAGACCTTGGGCAGGCCGTAGAACTGTTCTCCAGTGAGGCTTGAGATTTCCAAGTCCGTCAGCATGTAGCTGGAGACAGATGCCTTTGAGCCCATGGTGAGAAGGCTGATTTTTGCTTTCCTCCCATTCCAATTCAATTTTTTCATTAGCGCTTCAGAACAAAATGTGTCTGTGCTGCCGGGATCAAGGAATGCATAAGTTTTAATTATTTTGTCCCCCTTGCTGGACTTCACCTGTACAGGTAGGATGGACAGAATGCCATTGCTGTCACCGGCCCCTGTTTGTCCACAAGAGACTTGTTTGTTGCTCACTGATGGTTTCTATGGCTGGTTTGTGTTGCTTGCTCTCTCTTTAAAGTCAATATGAAGAAGACTGGGATGTTTTTTGTGGCACACTTTGCAAGTCAAACGTTTGTCACAATATTTGCTCATGTGTCCACAACAAAGGCAGCCAAAACAGATTCCTTTTTGCTTTATAAAAGAAACCTTGTCCCTGTGGGACTTCTTCTCCATCTGCGGACATTGATCAAGAGTGTGATTTTTTGAGCAGCATACACGAGCGGTGGTGGTGTGAGCAGATGTGTTACTTTGCTTGGGACTTGGTGGAGATCCGGTTTGGTCTTTAACTTCAGGTTGAGGGGTTTCAATAGTAGTGGCAAAACTGTCTCCCTTGTACTTGGGCTTGCCTTGTGACTTAATTCCTTTGACCGGCTTTCCTGTGTTTTGTGAGGTATTTTGGATGTCACCAAAGACTGGATCCGACTGGATTTTGGCCTGGCGCTCAATGAAACTCACAATATCTGTGAATTGGGGTCGGCGGTGGAATCTTTCCATTATGCCACATGCAGACACTCTCCAGATATCTCTGAGCTTATAGGGAAGTTTTGAAACAACCGTTTTCATGTTGGCGGGCATGTCAAGTTCTCTCTGTACTGTATCGTTTCCATGGCATTACAACACTGGCGAAGGAAAAGTGAGTAAGCTTGAAGGGATTTGGGATCTTCAGATTTCAACACTGGCCACTGGAGCACCTTCTCCAGGTATGCTGCTGTGATCTTATAAGCATCTCCAAAGTGTTGCTCAAGGAGCAGTCTGGCCATGTCATAGCCTCTGTCTGGTGGCATGAGTTGACAGCTGCGTACAAGCTCATTGGGCTGGCCCTTGGTGTACCTTTCCAAATAGTACAGACAATCACCTTTGTTGGTTGTGTTTCTTTCCACGCAGTGTATGAAGGCCCTGACAAAGGTTTTGAACTGTAATGGATCCCCATCAAAACAGGGAATCTCCCTGGGTGGCAGTAAATGAGAGGTTTGCTGTTCCATTAGCATAGCTGTGATTTCATTTTGCTTTTGCAAAAGGTCACATACAGTTGAGGTTTCATTGGGTTGAGAAGAAATTTGAGGCTTTGTCACAGCATGGTTCAGGTAAGTAGTGGGTTTATTGGCCGGTGCTGCATTCCAGGGTAAGTATTGTTGGTCAGATGTATTTTTGGATGGTGGTGGTTGTTCTTGTCGAGGTGGTTGTTGCGTTTGTATGCAGGCTTTGCATCTGCAGTGGTTCTATTTGAGTTGGAGTAGGTGTTTGGATAGATTGTTGTATGGATGGTACATACTCTCTGGCTAGGGGGTTGAATAAGACTGAAGGTTCTTTTGGTCTGGCTCCTTTTCTATAGTATGAGTCCATTCCATCAGAGTGTGTCCGTGAAGGGGTTTGACTAGGAGATTGTAGAACTGCTATTTTGGCATTTGCAGCTGCCAGTTGTGCATCCATTTCAATTTTCTCCTTTTTCTTTCTTAAAGGAGCTTGAGGCCGGATTGAGGCAGAATTTGTATACGTTTTAAGTTTTCTAGTAATAATGTCAGATGAAGCGTTCCAAACCAAAAAGAATGAGCCCTCTAGTGTATCTCTCCGTTGCCTTGAACAGGCTGTGTGCTGCAAAATGTGCTGCAATTCGGTCCCGAATTTCCCGCGCTGGGCTGCAGATGTGACGTCACATGACGCTGCATGCACGTTCTCCCGTGCCGGCTCCGCTGTTGGCTGCAGTACCCCCAACGGCCGTCGTGGTGAAGGGTGGCGCTAGAGAGTCTCATTTCTTAAAAGGAGCCTCAAGCTCCTTTAACATTTCTCTTTTTTTGTGACATTTTTGACATTTCCCTGTGCAGCCTTTCCTCCTCTTCCTCAATGGCATGCTTTTCTTGTAGTGCTGCAGCACGTATGGCTAGGGCAGCTCTCTCTGCCTCTGCCTCTGCCTGCCTGCGAGCTGATGAGGTGCTGGACCTGCTGGACCTGCTTGTTGCAGACCTGCTGTGACTTTGATGAGTGGATTTTGTGCTTTCAACATGTGAAATGCTGTCATTGGGACGGATTTCATCCTCATCACTTTGCTGCACAGTTTCGCTCCTTTTGGTCCATGCATTCACCTCCTCAATAAATTAATTGACGTTGATCATTTTGGCTTTGGCTTATCATGTTTGCTCTGTTCCTCAGGAGGGATTAGTGGCAACAGAGCATTCTGTGCATCTCTTGCATCCTTGCACAGGTTGAGATATTTCCTGAATTCCTCTTGAACTTCTTGTTTGCATCCTCCTCCTCTTTGCACTAACTCTCCAATTGTTTTCTGCAAGTGGGATGCTTTGGTGAACTTTGATTTGCTCCATGGCAACGGCGGCCCGAGCCCGGTGCAGTCTTTACAATGACAGGTGAAGAGAGAGGCGTTGCAGACGCAGCGTCAGATTATGATCCGCTTATCATTATCTGCGGGAATATTACACATCGTCTCCCAAAGAGTCCGACGGTAAAAATCAAACCTTTCTAAGCAAATTATGTCCACCTGCACTGAGAAAACTAGTCTGCCTTGTCAACTTCACATTTGAAACGTCATGTGGAGTTAAAGCATCCGTCCAGTGTGAGAAAATATCTGCAAGTCCTTGACAATCAAACAAAGTGATCAGGAAAGAGCAAGAAGACCCAACAGCCCCAAACGACCCCAGTTACTACTGCTCCTTCATGGGGTTGATTTACCTGCAACAGGTAGACACACTGATAATGGACTACATTGTTGGAGATTTACAGCCTCTGAGTAAAGTTGAAAAGCCACAAGGATAAAACGGGATTGTATGCACTGAACAGTTTTAGGATAGGGGGCCGTTTCATTCGTACTTCTCACCTAAAAATATTGAAATGAAATGAATTTGAACTAGTTCAAAATTGAAATGGTGATCTATGAACGTGAACTGTTCATTTTTAAACTATGTGAACTGAACTTTGAACTAGTTCATGAGAAGTAGGAACTTGCACAACACTGCCCGAGACTGCCTGCTCCTCAGTTTTTATGAATATTTGTATTGAACACAGACGTGGGGAGTGAGGGTGGAGCACCCCCTGTCAGAATGACAGTGTCACCGCGCCTCCATTACGATGAAGAAAAGTGTTCCACAGTAGTTAATCATGTTGGAGTTTCCTTTCGTGCTGACAGAAACTCACAGTGGCCAGTAGTCAGTGGGTGGAGGGGTGTGTTTGTTCAGAGGTTTCTCAAACATGACCAGCGTAGTGTATTAGTGCACACTAAAAACAGCTTTCTGTAGCACGTGTTGGTTGTTTACTTTCTCTAAGATATTTATTTGCTATTTATTTTCAAATGAACAGTATCAAGCTGTTATTGTGAGATTAAGAGCCAGTATAGTTTGATAAAAAGAAATCACTTTGATACACCATCATGTGATGGGATTGTTCCTACAGAGGTGCAGCATGTTGGTGGTGCAACCCTTGAATCCTCCAATGTTGCTCATTTATGGGCCCAAACCCATTTTCAAACTTTAGCATAATTTGAGTCAGAACTATGACCTCATAGATTTTTTAATTCCTTCTTTCCCAGTGATGATGCCCGAGATGGTCATCAACTCTGTCCACATACACACATATGAACATTATGTTATTTCTTTTTTTTTTTACGTTATTTCTAAAATCACCCAAATCTGTCCACATAGTGGACATGGTCAATGTATTCAAAACCTGCTCAAACGTAGAATTTTTTTATTTTGACACATTTTTTTATTTTTTTAGAATTATTTTACATGAAGAGGGCAAAAAAATGACTGTTACTTCCTGCTAAGGACTTACACATGTGTGTATGTCGTATCAATGAGGGTACAGGGAGTGGGGGGTCAAGGGAGATTGTTTTTTTTTATGTATCATTGTAAAGCACTTTGTGTTGCACTCCAGTTGCATGAAAAGTGCTATATAAATAAATAAAGTTTAAAGTTTACAGAGCTATGATAACTGTGTCCTGCTGTCACCCCCCCCCCCCCCCCCACACACACACACACACACACACACACACACACACACACACACACACACACACACACAGGGATCTGCACTGGGCTGGATCCACCGGCAGAGACAGAATCGACAGAATCCGCCAGTTTTAAAAAAACAATCCTTTTTATTACTGCTATGAACAAAAAGCGCTGAACTGAGGCAGGGGAAGAAAACAAGTGGAAAAAGTAATAAAAGAAAATCACAGAGAGAAAAACTGGTTAACATAAAACTCTGCTTATGCAGGCAACTCCAGGAGAAAACAACAGAGATCTGAAAAGTAATCAAAGTACAAACAAAATGTTAACAAGATAGGTTAAGCCAAATAGACTTGAGAAAAAAGTGATGTACACTGGATCAGACCGAACATGCAGAGTTATCTGGTATTGAACAGATGCTACAGGTGTGGGAATCAAGCCACGCCTACCGAGCATCCTTCAGGGAACACAACAAACAAAAGGAAAGTCTAACAGCCCCAAAACAGAACCTAACAAATATGCCACATTGAAGGTGTTGTGTGAAAGGCTCTAAAGGGTCAAAAGAGGAAGAATTATCAGCTAATCATTTTTTTCTTTGTTTTACTGAAATGGATACGGTAACTTTGTTCATAATAAAATACAGCTCACATAATGACATTGCACGTTTTCTTTAAAATGTTGGATAACCACGAGTTTCATTATTTTACGTTCTGTCTAATTGAAATAATTGTGATAAAAACAAAATCATCCTTAATTTGTTTCAACATATTTTACAATATATCGTACAGCATAAAAAAGATACAAATAAGATGAAAGTCTCCACAGATCTTTCTTAGAGGAAGAAGAGGATTAGGGCCAATGAAGAAAGAAGTTCTGAGAAAAAAGTCTCAATTCTGACTTTAATCTCAGAACTCTATTTTTTTTTTTTTCAGTGACCCTAATTTTCTTCTGTAGCTCCTTCTCTCAGAGTTGTGGGGGGGGGGTCAGTCTATGTGATCTTTTCAGTTCAGATCTTTCTACCAGGGCTTCTGCCTTCCATGCACCGTATTTGTCGATATGCCAGGTAACCGCCAGCTCCACAAAGCAGAAATCCTCACTCACTCACTCATCTTCTCCCGCTTTATCCGTTACCAGGTCGCGGGGGCAGCAGCCTCAGCAGGGATGCCCAGACTTCCCTCACCCCAGACACCTCCTCCAGCTCTTCCGGGGGGAGTCCGAGGCGTTCCCAGGCCAGCCGAGAGACATAGTCTCTCCAGCGTGTCCTGGGTCTTCCCCGGGGTCTCCTCCCGGTGGGACATGCCTGGAACACCTCCCTAGGGAGGCGTCCAGGAGGCATCCGGTACAGATGCCCAAGCCACCTCAGCTGACTCCTCTCAATGTGGAGGAGCAGCGGCTCGACTCCGAGCTCCTCCCGGGTGACCGAACTCCTCACCCTATCTCTAAGGGAGCGTCCAGCCACCCTGCGGAGGAAACTCATCTCGGCCGCTTGTATCCGCGATCTTGTCCTTTCGGTCACTACCCAAAGTTCAAGACCATAGGTGAGGGTAGGGGCGTAGATTGACCGGTAAATCGAGAGCTTCGCCTTTCGACTCAGCTCCCTCTTTACCACGACGGTCCAGTACATCGACCGCATTACTGCGGACGCTGCACCGATCCGCCTGTCAATCTCACGCTCCATTGTTCCCTCACTCGTGAACAAGATCCCGAGATACTTGAACTCCTCCACCTGAGGCAGGACTTCTCCACCCACCCGGAGAAGGCCACCCTTTTCCGGTCGAGAACCATGGCCTCGGTCTTGGAGGTGCTGATTCTCATCCCTGCCGCGTCGCACTCGGCCGCAAACCGCCCCAGCACATGCTGGAGGTCCCGGTCTGATGAAGCCAACAGGACAACATCATCTGCAAAAAGCAGAGATGAAATCCTGAGGTTCCCAAACCGGATCCCCTCCGGCCCCTGGCTGCGCCTAGAAATCCTGTCCATAAAAATTATGAACAGGACCGGTGACAAAGGGCAGCCCTGCCGGAGTCCAACATGCACCGGGAACAAGTCTGACTTACTGCCGGCAATGCGAACCAGACTCCTGCTTCGATCATACAGAGACCGGACAGCCCTTAGTAGAGGGCCCCGGACTCCATACTCACTCAGCACCCCCCACAGAATGGCACGAGGGACACGGTCAAATGCCTTCTCCAGATCCACAAAACACATGTAGACTGGTTGGCCAAATTCCCATGAACCCTCGAGCACCCTGCGGAGGGTATAGAGCTGGTCCAGTGTTCCACGACCGGGACGAAAACCGCATTGTTCCTCCTGAATCCGAGGTTCGACTATCGGCCGTAATCTCCTCTCCAGTACCCTTGCGTAGACTTTCCCCGGGAGGCTGAGAAGTGTGATCCCCCTGTAGTTGGAACACACTCTCCGGTCCCCCTTTTTAAACAGAGGGACCACCACCCCCGGTTTGCCTACGGTGACGCCGATCCTGGCGACGTAACGGTCCTTGATCAGCAGAAATCCTGTTATCAGAAATCCAATTATGCAGACATTGTCAACATCCTCGAGCGACAGTTTGGACAGACACACGACCCTCTACTTCCAGGAGTCCATCGTGTATCCGGCAGTAAACGTCCCATCGGGTCAACAGGCCTCCCCCTCGGCCCTGTCTCCTCGTCCAGAAAAATTGGTCAATTGCGTTGAGAGGCCGACTGACCAGATACATGATTTTAGAAATGTTGGGAGGATATGCAAGGAGAGGCTCCAATAGAGGGACAAGACAGCACAAGACAGAGCAGCAGGGCAGATGGGGAGGGAGCGGGAGACATAAGTGTCCGCCTTCACCCAGAGCAGGAACACATGTCTCCTTCTGTGATGAGACAAAAAGTGAGAGCAGGTGAGCAGGTGACTTATTTATGATGTGAGTGATGCTCACTGATGAAACATGATGAAGTACAGGAAGTAAACGTTTTTGAATGTACTTACTCATCTTGACAATATTAACTGTTAATCAAAAGAAGGCTGAGTTTACTGCACACTGCTCATGGCGCTGGCCTGAAGCTGGGATAGTTGAATAGGGGTTTTCTGTTGCAGTTATGGCTTGTAGAGTGTTCTGAATTTCATCCATCTGTCAGACACACAGAAGCATTTATCTCCTTCTCTTTGCTGAACATTTATAATAAAAAAACTTTGGAAACTTATGATGCTAAATAGTATCTGCACTGCATTGTTGGTAGAAACTATTGTTTCTACCCACAATGCACCAGTGTAATCCACCAGTGATTCTTTGTAGTTTTATTCCACTGAAACAAACCTGAGGAAAATAGAGCTCTAATCATCTTCTTGACACTAATCGTCCTGACGTAAAACATTTCTAGACGAACTCTTAGTTTGTACAACATGATGTTCTTACATGTAAAATACTTGAATTTTAAAACCAAAAAATGTCAATGTCAGAAAAGTGCTTGATTATAGATAAGGTGCTTGATTTAATGTTGATATAAGTTTTATGTCAAATAGCAGGTAAAGAAGTTTACTCATGCAAAGTTGTCACAGTCAGTCATTTTCTCACCACTTACCTCCAAACTGCTGTCTGGTTTGTCTTCAGTCCAACGCTGTCTTGTCAAGGACTTCTTTCTTAAATTGAAACAAACAAAACCATTTACAAGTTAATTATCTCTGGACAAGCTCATATTTTTTCAAGCAAAGTGTTCAGGACAATAATATTCTCTGGCCTCTCTGACCCGGTGTAGTTCCCACAAAACTATGGAGACCTCTCAAACAACCAAGTCTTGTCTGGATCATTGTATCACCACGACTGGCCTAATTTGATTTGGGAATTTAATTGTTTTTTGTAAAATCATAAAACAATAATTTTACCTACATGTGTGTCCAAACAGCAGGACCTGGAAAGGGTTTTCCTTCAAATGCATATCAAATTCTCCAGTAAATGCTCACCTGATCAAATAAATAGAGGGCTTACCTAATCCACACTAAGGATGAGAGGATGAAGACAACCAGAAAAACGACTTTCATCACTAAATTAACTGGAAACTTCCTTGAACCTGAAACATCAAGAACAAATATCGTATTCTCAGCTCAAACAGTGACCAATACATGGTAGCAGTTTTTGTAAAGATTTCACAGATTTCTATCTAAGATTTCGTCTCTAAAAAATGTCTATTGAAAACTAAATGAAATGTGACCTGTGATTATATGTTTAGGAGCTTCCTCAAATATGTAGTCTTAATGGACCTGTGATTTTCTTTCTCTTAAGTGTTTAGTCGGTCTAGTGCAGTCAGCAGATGATGAGGATACCTGAAAAATGTCTAACTTCTACTTCAATCGGATGAAATCTGGATCTACGTCGTCCTCTGCTGTTCTGGGCTTCACAGTAATAATTTCCACCGAGTTCAGATCTGAAGTCACTGATAGTGAAGTTGTTTCCTGAAGCTTTTGTGGAGTCTTCATCCTCCTTGTACCAGGTGTAATTAGCTGCTGGGTTAGCATCACTGCTGCAGCTCAGCGTCACTGAGGTTCCCTCTGATATCCCACCAGAGGAATTCACTGACACAGACGGGAGCTTTGGAGCATCTGGACACAAGTATACAGAGAGAAATGTGCTCAGATGTGCTCAGTTATCCAGCAGCAGTCTTGGAGGAGCTCACATTGGTTTCATAGTGCTGCACTAGTTTCTGCACTATGACAAAAACCGATTATTCAGCCTTCATCTCAAAAGTCAGTGCTTTTACACAATGCTTTTACTTGACAGTTTTAATCATAATCCAATCCTGATTCAATTTGGACCTTCAGAAACTTAAACTTGTATGAAAAATCAACTCTTTAGTCAAGAAATCCATCCGTAAATAAAGAGACATTCAACTATTTTAGAAGTTTGCTCATTTTTTACCAACCCAAGAGTTGGATAAGAGAGTATCTACAACCATAATTTAAAAACAGTTGGGATGCTGTGTCAAACATAAACAACAGTAGATGCAATGACGTGCAACTTTCATAAACTGATATTCTATTGCTAATAGAAGGTTAACATCATGTCAGATGTTGAAACTGAGACATTTTTGCATTTCTTGGAAAATATTAATTCCTTTTGAATTCGATGTCCGCACCGCATCTCAAACGTGTTTGATGTCTTAATAACTCCCATATTTACACATTTTGACTTGTACATTCACCTTTAATTGAAATATGTATGTAAAATTGGGGCGGCAGTAGCGCAGGTGGCAGAGCGGGTCGTCCAATGATTGGAAGGTCGGCGGTTCGAATCCCGCTCTGTCCCAGTTTGCTGTCGTAGTGTCCTTGGGCAAGACACCTTACCCACCTTGCCCCGTGTGAATGTGTTTGAATGTGTATGAATGTTGGTGGTGGTCGGAGGGGCCGTTAGGCGCGATATGGCAGCCACGCTTCTGTCAGTCTGCCCCAGGGCAGCTGTGGCTACAAATGTAGCTACTACCACCACCAGAGAGGATGTGTATGAATGAATAATGATCTCTGTAAAGCTCTGGGTGCCTTGAAGGGCGCTATATAAATCCAAGTCATTATTATTATTATTATTATTATTATTATTAAAATAGGACACAAAAGTCCTATAAACAGATGCACAGACAGGAGAAAGGTTTGAACACTGTAGTAAACCTGTACAGTTCACAGCACATCAGAACAATCCTGTTGCTGCTTCAACCCTATTGAGGGTCAGGGACTGTAGGTGGTGGAGTGCTGTTACACTAAATGGATGATGTAAACTTGCACATTTACACAATTTACTATTTTGTTTTCTGCTTACCAGATGTTATTGATATTTTTCTATATTTTGCACAGTTGTACATTTATACATCTTAACATCTTAACTTATTTATGAAATGACAGGAGATGTGTGGATTTTGTAAATAAGCAGATAAATAATATGTGCCACTCCCCTTTTACTGTGAATATGCACACCAAATGAAGTAGTATAGTTAGGCCTTTTAATGTTGGTAATAATCACTGCTGTGAGGTCTATTGTGTTGTTGCCTCTTTTCTGCTGTCTCTCTCCTGTTGGCATGTAGATGTGTGAAGAATCAAAAAGATTGGTCCAAATCCAACTTTTAAATGCATAAAAAGGTTTCATTCCAATAAAAGAAGGCATACAAACAGACTGCAGAATACGGGACCTTTCTGAACCAATTGTGAAAAAAATCAATGAGCATTCTCTCAACTCAAGCTTTTGAAGAACACATGAAAGAAAGCCTGACCCATGCATGTTATCCATCAAACATCATGACCGTTTTATCTTTAGTAAAACTCAAGACAGAGAGAAGCACAGATCAGTGACCAATTAACATCTTTCTTAACAAGAAGAGGCCAAAGAGACCCGAAGTCTTAATGGCAAAGTTTCCATTTCATCAGATGGGATCACAAGACCAGATAATACAGCTAGAGTACAGTTATGTCTGATCTCAGCTTTATTTTATATTCTGCTCTGCTCTGCTCTGCTCTGTTCTGCTCTACTCTATTATGCTCTGCTTTGCTGTACTCTGCTCTACTCTACTTTACCCTACTCTGCTGTGCCATACACGACTCTGCTTGGATCTGCTCTACTCTACTCTACTCTACTCTACTCTACTCTACTCTACTCTACTCCACTATACACCACTTTACTGTGCTCTACTCTACTCTACACCACTTTACTGTGCTCTACTCTACTCTACTCTACTCTACTCTACACCACTTTACTGTGCTCTACTCTACTATACACCACTTTACTGTGCTCTACTTTGCTGTGCTCTGCTCAACTCTACTTTATCCTGCTCTTCTCTATAATACTCTACTTTTGGGGGGGAGGGGTTGGTTAGTTTCTTTGCTTTATGGATTTTTTTTTGATGGATTGAGTAAATGGTCAGAACGGTATTTAGGAAGTAGTTTGGACTATTCTTTTATTGAATGGTTTTAAGAGACACCGTTGTAAATATGCCCTTTTGATTTGTAATGGATTGATTTGCTGGTAGTCATTATATACTGGAAGAGGGGGTTGTGAGATGGACTATTTTTTGTGGATGATGTGAATATGATGTGCACTGTGTAAATGTAAAGTAAAAAGAACCAGAGCTCTGTCAATACTTTGACTCCATGTTTCTTTGTTTTGGTGGTACAATTCAGTCGACACCGCCATCCTGCATGGTGTAAAGAGTTTTCCCTTGATTTAAACCTTACAGTTTTCAAAATACCACATGCTGGAATTATGCCCCTTCTATGAACTGTCTCCTGTTTCAAAAATCACATCCTGTCCAGCAGTCCAAACTTGAGTGAGAGTAAATACATCACAGTGTTTTCAAGACTAATGATAACAGATAATGTTAACTTACACTGGACATCAAGGACCAAAGATACAGAGTGTTGATCCTCAGACTTGCAAGAGTAGATCCCTCTATCCTCAGAGCTGATGGAGGAGAAGTGATAAATACCTGCTGATCCCAGAGGCAGCGTTTGGTTCCCCTTGTACAGAGTATTCTTAGCTGCTGGGTTAGCATAGGTGAAGCAGGTCAGATTCACTGACATGCCCTCTACGATCTCACCAGAGGGACTGGCGAATATAGAGGGCAGCTTTAAAGGATCTGGAAAATTATGAAGTTTAATACATTATTAGTAAGAATTTAGAAAGCAATGACAAATATAATGCTCAACCTATGCTATAGACTGTTTTGATCTCAGAATTCACCAAACCAGCAGAAACAATACCATGAGAAGTTTAACAATTCTTTGTACAGTTATGTTTTTTCCTATGTAATAGTGTATATACACCTGTAGTTGCACATAAAGGTTGTGTCATGTTACTGTGTCATAATGACATAACTGACTAACACTGAATATTGTTAATTGTTCAGAACCATCAGGTGGGAAAAGGTCTCTACCAACACTTTTTATTATTATTAATAATAATAATAATAATAATAATAATAATAATAATAATAATTAAAGCTGCAAGCAGCGATGAACGGGCCCTCGCACTCACAGCCACCGCCCCCCATAAGCATATCAGACATGACACCACCCACGACTTCCTATGTCAAACCATTCAAAAGTTATAGCAGAAAAAAGGGACAACCAATCAGAAGAAGGGGCGGGGCTAATTCAAGCCAATGAAGGTCAAGGACTCCATACAGAGTCTGATGACACCACCCACGACTCTCTATGTCAAACCATTCAAAAGTTATAGCAGGAAATAGGGACAACCAATCAAAAGAAGGGGTGGGGCTAATTTTCACTAATTATGGTCAAGGACTCAATACCGAGTCCCATGACACCACCCACGACTCTTTATGTCATACCATTCAAAAGTTATGGCAGAGAAAAGTTTTCCAGGTGGCGCTGTTGAGCCATTTTGCCACGCCCATTAATGCAAACCATGAAAGATCAAATTTATCGCCAGGCCTGGCTTGCATGCAAAATTTGGTGCCTTTTGGGGAACTATCAAATATGGACCAATCAGATGAAAGGGGGGCGCGCTTTTTGGCATCTAGCGTCGCCACGGTAACACTTTTGAAAGAGAAAAGTAATGCGCGTAGTCGCAGGATGGAGACGAATATTTTGATGTATAACACACCTGGGTGCACGTTACGGTTCGGGCCGTATTAAGTCTCGAAGGAATGGCATATATTGCTCCAAAATTACGTGTTCAAAATGGCCGACTTCCTGTTCAGTTTCAAGAGACTTTTCTTTAAGTTGCGACATGATACAGGTGTGTACCGATTTTCGTTCATGTACGTCAAACCGTATTATGGGGCTTGAGGCGCAAAGTTTTTT
Organism: Cololabis saira; assembly: GCF_033807715.1. Lineage (NCBI taxonomy): Eukaryota > Metazoa > Chordata > Actinopteri > Beloniformes > Belonidae > Cololabis > Cololabis saira. The sequence continues at coordinate 55,292,787 of NC_084587.1, forward strand.
CTGTCTGAACGAATCAGATGAAGGGTGGGCGCGCTTTTTGGCGTCTAGCGTCGCCACGGTAACGCTTTTGAAAGAGAAAAGTAATGCGTGTTGTCGCAGGATGGAGACGCACATTTTGATGTATAACACACTTGGGGGCACATTACGGTTCGGGCCGTATTAACTGCCCAAGGAATGGCATAAATTGCGCCAAAGTGACACGATTAATTCAAAATGGCCGACTTCCTGTTCGGTTTCGGCCATGTCGCCAAGAGACTTTTCTTTAAGTTGTGTACTGATACAGGTGTGTAGTGATTTTCGTGCATGTACGTCAAACCGTATTGTGGGGCTTGAGGCACAAAGTTTTCAAGGGGGCGCTGTTGAGCCATTTTGGCACGCCCATTAATGTAAACCATTAAATATCAAATTTTTCGCCAGGCCTGACTTGCATACAAAATTTGGTGACTTTTTGGGCACGTTTAGGGGGGCAAAAAGGCCCTCCTTTCGTCAGAAGAAAGAAAGAAAGAAAGAAAGAAAGAAAGAAAGAAAGAAAGAAAGAAAAATTCCTACAGATACAATAGGGCCTTCGCACTGAAGGTGCTCGGGCCCTAATAATCATCATCATCATAATAATCATCATCATAATAATCATAATAATTAAAGCTGCAAGCAGCGATGAACGGGCGCTCGCGCGTGCAATTTTCACCAATAAAGGTCAAGGACTCAAAACTAAGTCCGATGACACCACCCACGACTCTTTATGTCAAACCCATCAAAAGTTATGGCAGAAAATAGGAACTATCAAATATTGACCAATCAGAAGAAGGGGCGGGGCTAATTTGCAGCAATTATGGTCAAGGACTCAAAACCATGTCCGATGACACCACCCACAAGTCTTTATGTCAAACCATTAAAAAGTTATTGCAGAAAATAGGAACTATCAAATATGGACCAATCAGATAAAGGTGGGGGGTGCGCCAAGAGACTTTTCTTTAAGTTGTGACATGATACAGGTGTGTACTGATTTTCGTGCATGTACGTCAAACCGTATTGTGGGGCTTGAGGCACGAAGTTTTCTAGGGGGGCGCTGTTGAGCCATTAGGCCACGCCCATTAATGCAAACCATTAAATATCAAATTTTTCGCCAGGCCTGGCTCACTCATCTTCTTCTTCCGCTTATCCGTTCCCGGGTCGCGGGGGCAGCAGCCTCAGCAGGGATGCCCAGAGTTCCTTCACCCCAGACACTTCCTCCAGCTCTTCCGGGTGGAGTCCAAGGCGTTCCCAGGCCAGCCGAGAGACATAGTCTCTCCAGCGTGTCCTGGGTCTTCCCCGGGGTCCCCTCCCGGAGGGACATGCCTGGAACACCTCCCTAGGGAGGCGTCCAGGAGGCATCCGGTACAGATGCCCAAGCCACCTCAGCTGACTCCTCTCAATGTGAAGGAGCAGCGGCTCGACTCCGAGCTCCTCCCGGGTGACCGAACTCCTCACCCTATCTCTAAGGGAGTCCAGCCACCCTGCGGAGGAAACTCACCGCTCGCCGGTCACTACCCAAAGTTCATGACCATAGGTGAGGGTAGGTGCTTTCGACTTTCGACTCAGCTCCCTCTTCACCACGACGGTCCAGTACATCGACCGCATAACGGCGGACACTGCACCGATCCGTCTGTCAATCTCACGCTCCATCGTTCCCTCACTTGTGAACAAGATCCCGAGATAATTGAACTCCTCCACCTGAGGCAGGACTTCTCCACCCACCCGGAGGAGGCCTGCCACCCTTTCCCGATGGAGAATCATGGCCTCGGTTTTGGAGGTGCTGATTCTCATCCCTGCCGCGTCGCACTCGGCCTCAAACCTGCCGCTTTGCACTGTAAGTGCTCGGGCCCTAATAATACAACATTACATTTATTTAAGGCGCCTTTCAGCGCACTCAAGGTCACCATCACAGTGCACACAACACAGATTAAAAGAGCAAAAAAAAAGAAGAAAAAAAAGGAAAGAAAAAAGACAATATAAATCAGAAATAAAAATCAGGAATCAGCAGTTTCCTAGAGGGGGAGAAATGAAAGTGAGTAGGCCAGTTTAAACAGGTTGGGTTTTAGATGGGATTTGAAGATTGATAGTCAGTTAATGTTCCTGATGTCGGGGGGGAGGGAGTTCCAGAGGCGTAAGGCTGATGGAGAAGGCTGACCTGAGAGTCCGGGAGGGAGTGTTGATGTGGAGGAGGTCAGAGAGGTATGGGGGGGAGAGGTTGTGGATGGCCTTGAAAGTGTGGAGCAGGGTTTTGAAGTCAATACGAAATTTGACGTGAAGCCAGTGGAGTTGGAGACCAGGAGGGATATGATTGATAGATGGAGTTCTGGAGACAATACTGAGTCATGGACCAGTTGGAGCTTCTGGATGGGCTTGTGGGGGAGATCGAAGAGGGGGGAGTTGCAGTAGTCCAGGCGGGATGTGACAAGAGTGTGGACCAGGATAGAAGCACTGTTTGAAGTGAGGGATGGACGGAGGCGGTTAATATTGCGAAGATGGAAGAAGGCTGACATTATTAATGTGGGTTTGGAACGACAACGAGCTGTCAAGGACAACACCCAGGCTCTTAACCTGAGGGGAGGGGGGAACAGAGGAGTTGTCAACGGAGATGTTGAAACCTAGTCCTATTGAGAGCAGATTTTGAACCAATGAGGAGGACCTCAGTTTTATCACTGTTTTGAGAAAATTGGAGTAGAGGCAGGATTTGATTTCCTGGGAACAGACACAAAGCAATGGGGCGGGAAGTTGGAGGTGGGTTCAGAGGAGAGGTAGAGCTGGGTGTCGTTCACGTAATAATGGAAGTGGATGTTGTATTTTTGGAAAAAATATGACCAAGAGGAAGGAGGTAGATGATAAATAGGATGGGCCTGAGGACATAGCCTTGGGGGAACACCAGAGGAGACGGGAAAAGGTTGGGATCTGAATGTCTTTAGCAGGAAGAACTGAGTACGGCCAGAGAGGTAAGAAATGAACCAGTACAGGGGTGTTTCCGATAATCCAATACATATTTAATATAGTTACAGTGTTCAGTGGAGTAGAAATGAGGGGGAAAAGAGTCTGGGGGGCGTAGTGTTTTGTCAGCACCGAGACTAGGGCAGATCAGACCTACATAATATTGGGATTTGACTGAGGAGAGAGTGTTTTTGTAGTACATGATGTGGGAGTGCTACATTTCTTTGTGAACAGAGAGTCCAATTTTTTTGTAGAGCCAAGTTTACGACCTTTGGTTTTAAGTCTTCGCAGAATAGGTGAAAACCAGGTAGCAGAGTGGGTGAATGATACAGTCCGAGTTTTTACAGGTGCAAGTGAGTTCAGCAGAGTGTGTTTTTGTAGAGCCAAGTTTACGACCTTTGGTTTTAAGTCTTCGCAGAATAGGTGAAAACCAGGTAGCAGAGTGGGTGAATGATACAGTCCGAGTTTTTACAGGTGCAAGTGAGTTCAGCAGAGTGTGGAGATGGTCATTGTAGAGGGTAACCAGTTGATCAGGAGGAGAGGAGTGAATGAAACTGGGGATGCTGTCAATACCTGAGGAGAGAGCTGCTAGATCAGTGCTTTTTATAGTACGGAAGGAGATAAAGTCAATGTACTGTTTTAGTCCAAAACTGTCCAGGCCATAAGTAAAATCCATGATATGTGCTTGATTGGAGTTGTCCATATGAATATTGTAATCGCAATGACATTTTAAAGCAAAGGTGGGGTGCTATTGGTGTCAATTGGGGAATGCCTTTGAGCGGTAGAACAAATACGTTGAGGATCTTATCAATCATCTTATCAATCATCGAGTCACGATCTTCAGTTCTTGCTGACATATTTCGTAGCTGAGTGTGAAGCAGCAGAGATGATAATCAGCACCTCCAAATCCAAAGCCATGGTTTTCAGTCGGAAAAGGGTGGATGCCCTCTCCGGGTCTGGAAAGGGTACTGCCTCAAATGGAGGAATTACAGCAACTTAGAGTCTTATTCACAAGTGACAATTAAGAAAGGTTTGGCAGGTGGATTGACACTGCCTCTACATTAATGTGAACTGTTCACCAGTCTGTAGTGGTCAATACAGAGTTGAGCTAAAAGGCAAGACTTTACCAGAATTGACCAGTTGTATATAGTCAAGAGCAGTGGGTCGTGACCGAAAGAAAAAGATTGTTGATAGAAGCAGCTGAAATTAGTTTCTTCTGTTGGGTTTCTGGACTCTCCCTTATAGACTGGGAGATAAGGTTATTCATTCTCAAATAAGTTGGAATAGAATCACTGTTCCTCCACATTGAGAGGAGCCAGTTGAGGTGGTTCAGGCATCTGGTGAGGATGCCGCCTGGACGCCCTCATGGGGAGGTGGATGGATTGGGGACGCCTCGGTATCCTACTCAGAGGAGCTATTGGAGGTGGCTCGGTAGAGGGAGGACAGGGTCTCACTAGTTAATGGAAAGATGTGTGTCTAATGACTGGTCACATATACACATGAAATGGCTTAACTGTGGTTGCTACAAGATAACATGATGCCCAGTTTAGTAAGAGATAAATCTCTTCTTGCGTCCCATAATTTTCCAAAATTGACTTTATTTTGTTTTTGGTAAACTCACATACTAAAGGAGACTGGTCCTCATATCCTTTGAAAGCACAGGAGACGTTGTCTTCAAGATGAAATTTGTCTCTGTATTTAGAAGTTTGCTGGATCGTGTCCTTCTGTCCGTTCCTAAACCAGATGTAGGAACGATGAGCAGCTGGTTTGCAGCTGCTGTGACACTTCAGCTCCACATCAGTGTAAGACTCGTGGACTGCTATTATTCTGTTCACCTGCACCTGCAGAGCTGGATATGAAAGAACAATAGTGACACCTGGAATAAACACGGATTCACACAAAATATCTCCATCCACAAACATCTCAAAATGACTTCCTTGTGTTTACTTGAATGTACTGCAGTACATACTTGTGACAGTCAGAGTCGTTCCAGGTAAATCGTTGCCCCATTCAAAATCCCCTGTTTTGAATTTGAAGCGATATTCAGCTGAATCAGTGTCTCTAAGGTCCCGTATTCTCAGAGTTGACCTTCCTGCTCCTGTTTCATGGAGCTGAACACGGTCTTTATCGCGACGTAAGTGGTTATTGTTGTGAGGGTTGAACCAACTCTTTGATACAACACCATTTCCAGGACTGTATGTGCAAGAAATATCCACCGATGAGCCTTTGGGGGCACAGATGCTTCTGTCAGTGTAAGTCACTTTGTTACAGGTGGGACGAAGGACACCTGAAATTAAAACATTATTTTGAAGTTTAAAACAAAATAAAAGTATGACTTTTAAAACAGGATTTGTACTGTAGCAATATAGATGGTTTATTATTTGAACAATAACAGTTGTAATAGTTGTATAGAATTGCAAGACAAGAATGGAGACTAACTTCTGTATCAAATAAGTGAGTAGTGATGAGCGAGCACATAAACAGATACCTGATTGTAAAATTAAAGTAAACTCACAGACTGAAGGAGAAGGGACCCTCTGGTGTTGGCGTACAGCACAGGAAACGCTGTCTTCATTACCAAAGTAGACTTCCACAAAAGAGTTTCCTGCGTGAGTTCTCTGTCCATTCTTGAACCACATTATAGAATCACCAGCAGTAACGTGACATGTGCTTCGACACTTCAGTTTTGCCCATGAAGGCCACAATGTTGGATATGGTTTCGTTACCTCAACATGGGGAACTGTGAATACGAATTGAAATATGTCACGCTAAGATTAAATATCCAAATAACATAAATAACAGGAATAAAAACAGTAAAGCCATTAAATGATCATTTAAAACGTATATAATGACGATGTTGAATTTTTCATTTGTGTGTATGTTTTAAGAGTTTTCTTTCTATTTAGCTTCTTTTTTTTTTAAATGTCTAGTTTTGAAACAAAATTCGACATGGATTTGATTATGTGTTGCTTTATATATTTCTGTGTGTAATGTGTTTCAATGTTGGTTACTATGGGTAACCTTGTGAAAATAAAAGTTATTTCCGTGCACGATCAGCTTAGTGAGCTAACATGAACCCATATGTGATTTTGGATGGAGAGGGAAAACCTGAGTACCTAAAGAAAACCAACAGAACCTGGACCCTTCTTGCTGTGGTCCAAAAGTGCAAACAAAAACAAGCTCATATACCTTCCCTCTAGTCCAAGGACCACACAAGGTGTCAGGGTTTGACATTTCCTGCTTTACTTTTAAGCCTGTGTCTTTGTGTTTGAGTTCTTGTTTGACCTTCCTGTTTCCCATCTGCCCTTGTGTATATCTAGTCTTGTCTTTCCCCTGCTCCTTGCTGGTCCGTACTGTTTCATCCCTCCATGTTTTCGACGTCAGTTTTTTTGTCACGTCCATGTTTTTTGGTTTTTCTGGATCCTCCTCAGCAGCACTTTTTGTTTGTTTGAGTGAATTAATCACAGTTTTTGAGAACTCCTGCCTCCTGCTCTCCTGCATCTGGGTCCTACTCCCACCTTCCTGACAGAACAGACCAGTCTGGATGGACCCAGCAGGAGAAAGATTTGCCTTTTGGCAATATTATCTACCGGGAGGCAGAACTCTCAATTCCTGGTTGGCAGGAGGTAGAGGAAGAGGAGTCCCCCTTCTGGGGAACACGCCTGGCTCGAGGGGGGCCCAGGTGTTCTCAGCCCCAGGGCAGACAACAACGACAACGACAACGACAACGACAACGACGAAGACAACGTCAATGACAACGGCGCCAGCCCCAGCCTGTTCTGGTTGGGGTCCCGGACGCACCTCGCCCTGTTCCTGTTCCAGTGGTGGTCCTGGACACACTTCAGCTGACACCCAGGACCCTGCCGAGGACCCGGTGTCCCCCTCAGCCCCTGCCGAGGACCTGGTGTCCCCCTCAGCCAGTGCAGAGGGCCCGGTGTCCGCCTCAGCTGACGCCTAGGGTTCTATGTCCCGCCCAAGCCAAGGTCCCGAGGAAGGCCCCCCGAACTGTCTTGCCGGTCTGCCCGGCTCCGAAGACGACCTCCTGAACTGTCTTGCCGGTCTGACCGGCCCCAAGGATGGCCCCCTGAGCTCTGACTATGCGTTGGCCTTTGTCACGTCCATGTTTGTTTTTTTTTCTCGATCCTGCTCAGCAGCGCCTTTTGTTTGAATGAATAAATCCATTTTTGAGAACTCCTGCCTCCTGCTCTCCTGCATCTGGGTCCTACTCCCACCTTCCGGACACAAGGCACTTTTACAACATCTCTCACTTCCCCGAAGTCAAATTACATTACAAGCTTAGGTGGGATTTAGTATTATCACTTAGCCTAAACACCAACTCACCATGCTGCTAAGTAAAATAACCAGAATACATGCTGTACATGTAACTCGTCCATCAATGCACAACACGGCAACAAATTAGACAAACTGGCACACCAAAAGTATTTTCAAATGTCGTCCATCTGCTGCGCCCATTTCATCTTTTTCACGAGTCTATACCAGCAGTCATCAAGCAGAAGCAGGTCACACCCTGAGCAGGTATCCAGGCCCTCACAGGACCACACGGACACAAATGAGACAAACAACCAAACAGTACATGCTGCATTCGATGTCAAACAGAAATTCAAGCTAGCACACTTTAGTTGCTAGTGAAACCCAGGAGTAAAAAAACAGTAAGTAAAATATTCGGAAGATACTCTTACCTTTGACAAACAGGACGACTCCAGGTGTGCCTGTATAACTTCCACCTGGTTGGTTGGTCGTGAACCTGAACTTGTACTCAGCTGAGTCTCTCTCTCTCAGGTCTTCAATCACCAGGGTGCATTCCTTTTCTCCACATTGATACTGTACACGATCAGCATACTCTGTTTGTGTCATCAGATCCACGGGGGCTTGATCTTTACCTTCAGTAAACCATGAAGCTGTTTCCAGCACTGTGACATTTCCATGGATTCTGGGGGGGTATGTGTAGGTGCAGTGTATTTTCACTGTTGATCCTTTCAAAGTGCAGATCTCAGTAGAGGTGTAAGTCACTCCCCAGCCCTCCTGACTCCGTACCACTGGAATGCAGAACACATCACAAATGTTCTGGTTTTCAGATGATATTTCCACGCTCCAACATATTAGACGGACTTTTGAAAGTATCCTGATGAAACTTGGAAATTAAATAACATCTACATAATGACAACCACAACATCTGAACTCATGGGAAGACGAGTTTAATGGCTTTAAATTTACATACCTGATGAAGAGAGGATGAAAACAACGAATCTAGAAAGTGTGACTTTTACACACATGACTGGTCCTTTCCTCTGCTGCAGCTGCTCAAATGTTAAAAGATAACATCTGGTAAATAACAAAAATAACAACACCTAGAATAAATAAAGAAACATACCTAATGTGAAGATTTCAGAGTTCTTTACGCTGTTGTGCAATGTAAAACACCTGAAGTCGAAAACGATCGTCACTAAAAATGTGGAACTGCTAACTGATACACAAGATTAAAGAAGTGTTCCAGATGTGTTCTTACGGAAGAAGGATGTAACCAGGAGAGAGAATCTTTTTTCCTGACGTCAGTCATCGTTGTAAAGTGCTACAGGTTAACCAGACAGTTCCCTCTTCTATGAATTTTCTGTCAATCGAAAAAAGAGAAGCTTAAATACTAAAGGGCATATATGTTCCTGAGAAAAGAGAAATGAGACCCGGTTTGAAACTTATTATCGTGTTTCACATACGTTGTAAACACGTTTTTGTTTTTTATGGCTCTATACTGTGGATATCATTTATTGATGCCAGTTTTTCTGCTTTAACATGAGTTATTTTACTTTGTGTACATAGATACAGTCACATAACCAAGAGGATAGTGATGACAGAGTCTAGAAAGGCTGGAGAATGAAACGAGAAACATTTCTGGTGGAGAAAGTGATAATGGGTGGGGATTTTAACATAACTCCTGGCTCATCGATAGATAGGGCGGCTCAGATTAATTTATTATTACGTTATTGTTAAAGTATGAGTCCTATAGACGAGTAATAGCCTTTTGGTAACATGTGAAATACCTAGATATGCACCACTACAGTACAGCATTGCAATAAAACGGAATAAAGCAATAAAGCATAAACAATTTATGAGCATCACCTTCTGGGACTGATGGGCTGCAGCTGATGCCTCTGATTTAACAATTCAAACTGCAACATGAAAGGAAACCTACACCCAGATGTATTTTTATATGTGATGAGAATGCCACAATCACAAGTAAAGGAAGGAACTGATAAAGCATGACATTTGCTACTGTATGTGGTAAGCCAGAGATAACAGCAGAGTTTACTTGATAAACAGACTAAACATCATTTGTAAATCTAGAGGAAGATTTAGTTGCATTTTAAAAGTTAATTGACCGGGATATTTAACCGTCATTTATCGTCTGCACGGATCAAATTTCTACAAAAGAGGTTAAGACTTCACTTTGGAAACTGTAATAAACCGAATCCAAATACTAAATGAAGATGGCAGAAGTCAGAAGCTATTTCTTCTAAATGTAACATTAAAATTGATCATATTTGGTTTGAATCTTACAGTGAGACCATTGTCTCAGCTGTTGAGGTGCTGATTGTCATTCCTGCTGATTCATACTTGGCTGTAAACCGCTCCAAGGAAAGCTAAAGATCACGATGAAGACGAAAGCTTTTGCCTTTTGCCTCAGCACCCATGAGTTCAGTGTTTGCTATGACCGGCACCAACGACCTCAACAACGAAAGCTCGGCCCAACGGCCGTACAGACTCAATGTCCCCCACCTCCCTTGAGATGTGGTGGTATCTCTGCCAGAGGTGGGAGTTGAAGCCCTTCCTTTCTGGGCCTACCGCTGCCATCTACTCCAACTCACCACCAGGTAGTGATAGTTGGCAGCTAGCTCCTTTCTTCACTCATGTGTCTAGAACGTATGGTCACGACTCCAATGATGCACATATGAGATCGATCATTGAACTACGACCTGGTGTTGTGTAAAAACCCATTTAACGCTCTTTAATATGTTCTTTCCAACTAGGTGAATATCTGGGCTGAAACTGAGTTACCAAGAATAAGACTTGAGAGATGAGCCAGATTTCAGTAGATTTCATTAAGCCATTGCATGCAATAGGTTCAGAACATAGATCCGCCGTCTCGATGCAGAATGACAATGAACAAAGGAAGCATAATCTTCCTTAATCTAAAGCATAAATGATGATGACGTAAGAATGATGATTCATTCTTACGAGTCTGGTAGACAAAAGATTGTTACGGTCGATGTTAATCGTTTTGGGGCAGACTATCAGTCTGTACCCTAGTCGGCCAGGGCTAAATGTTTGCTGCTCTCATCATTTTTGGTTTAATCCAGTGGCCAAGGCTAAATTGTCCATCCCATTCTGGTCCCAAATGCACTTACAGTTAAGCAATATACTGCATGAGCCCAGGTATCAAAGCTAAAATGGCTAACTGTGATTGACATAAGGTGGGAAACACGCTGGGTGTGCAGTAAGTAGGGAAAAAAAGGCTTAAAACAAACAAACCTATGGGAAACTTCACAGGAGCTTTGCCCATTTCTTTGGATGCAGTCTGTGTGCTCACGGGGGAGATTGCTCCATTAACACTATTTAAGTTGACCGTCTTGCCCAGACCTTTGGACCATATATTTATATATATATATATATATATATATATATATATATATATATATATATATATATATATATATATATATATATATATATATATATATATATATATATATATATATATATATATATATGTATGTATATATATATATGTATATATATACGTATATATATACGTATATATATACGTATATATATACGTATATACATACATACACATATATATATATATATATATATATATATATATATATATATATATATATATATATAGCAACAGTTCTGTCTCTAGTCATGGTTCATTCATAGTTAATTTCCAGAGATACTTGTTGATCAAACATATGGTCTCATCCTTGGTTATAGCATTGTTATGATACCAGGTCTAAGTTCTCTACACTTGAAAAGAACGGCCACAAAAGGGATGAAATCTATGGAAGCATATGAGAGGGACTATATTCAAATTAAAATGCATTTGCGGAAATGCTTTTTCATTTTAAGAATTTGGCCGCATTATTTGAGTCAAAAATGAAATTGATAATATATAATCCGATTTGCATTTTAATTTGAATATTTTCCCTCATATGCTTCCATAAAAATCTTTGGGATATGTGCAAGTCAAAAGTGTAAATTTTAGTTTTCAACAACACATGTCCCCGATGTGATGAAAACATTCTGTTTTTCTACTGACGGAGATGAATTCAAATAGACCAATGACAGTGAAGCTCGTGCTAATCAGAGTCCGTTTGTTGACGCCCATGTTCAATTTACAGCCAATGGCTGACGAGGCGGGCGGGGCCTGGGCAACAGCGGAGGATTCAACCAATGGCTGACGAGGTGGGCGGGGCCTGGACAGCAGCGGAGGATTCAAACTGACCATGGCTGCAGGGAAGGATGCCGATGAAAACACACAGAATAGAAGGTAAAATTAATTTATATTGTCATTGATCAGTGCTCTCTGGCATTTATATCATCGGATGTTTACGGTTCCTCAACATAAATGTGAATTTGGGATCTTTCGATTATTGTAAATGTGCGTTAAATGATTTACTTGACACTATGTAGCCGTTAGCAGGCTAAATAACGAGCTCTGCCGTAGCAACGTTAGGAATCCACATTAATAACATTAGCATGATCAGCTGCTTTGAAAACACCTAAACAAATTGCTTGCAGTTGCCAACTTTAGGAATTTGACACGAGTTGTTTTGAAGTGGCTTTTAAGAGCCATACCTGTATTACATCCAGCTAATCTATCCACTTAGAAAATAGTTGAAATGTGTCTTTTTTATCTCTATTCGAGCTCTGAACAAAAACAACACTGATTTTCATCAAGAGTGTCTTTTCTAAGCCCACTTTGAATTGATTGTCTACGGTAAAGCTGAGGAAGCATATTATTATTAAGATATTTATTTACATTATAGGAAGAGAAAGGTCCGTTTTCACGGTCTGGGTGTAGAAACTGTCCTGAAGGTTTTTATTTATGTAGATATGTATGATTGCACTGCAGTAGCCTTTAGTGTAGTGGTCAGAGGAAAACAGTATGTATTGAGGTTTTGTCATTCACTGTTGCTTTAATTCGTACTGTAATTATACTCTCACACACATACTTATACATGCATACATACATACATACATACATACATACATACATACATACATACATACATACATACACATAATTGAATATTTCTATATATTTGTACACACATGCCCATATAAATATTTATATAAATATACTTATTTACACTATACTATATCTGTTCTATATCTATGTATACTTTAATTGTCTCCTGTTCACATGTAAAAGCTCTTCTGTCATTGGACCTGACCAACGTGAGACATTTAAGGTCAATACTGATGTGTGGTGACCCAGTTTAGCGGCTGTTATCTGGTTTTCTTTGAGGAGCACAAAATGTAAACACAATTTCCCTTACATTTGTTTGAGTTGCTAAGACGTAACAATACAATTTAGAAATAAACTTGTTTTATTTGTGCACCAAATATCACTTGGAACAATGACCTATATCAATGTTCTGTTTGTGAGAGGGAGTAGTTGCAGAGTGGATGAATCTTTAATGTCTCAAATCTAAACTTTCTTTTATCTGCCATCATATTCCACTATGATATTCCACTATGATATATTGGCTGAAATCAGCCCACTGATAACACGGGCGCTCTACTGCAAAGGGATTTTTATTATTTTTAGGTTGATTTTAACCAGTTTTGTCTTCTTATAGACGCCTCCATGTCTAATGCACCTTCCAACAATAATCATGTCTGCCTCATTCTGCTGCACCTTTCACTTTAAAAAAAAAAATGTATACATTTTATTTAGAGCCGTCATTACCACGACCACCTCATACTGCTGCACCTTTCAGTTTTTTAATTGTATATATGTTAATAAGTGCCTCATTTGTTTATTTACTGTTTGCTATTTTTAAATCTGAGTACAGTGAGCGAAATAACCGGAGTCAAATTCCTCGTCGGGCAATGTTCAAACTTGGCCAAGGAAGCTGATTGTGATTGTAATGTTTGTTTCCCCCACACAGAGGAACGGTGTCCAGCATGGTGATCAATCAGGAGTCGCCCGGGGACTCTCGCACCGGCCGCCCACCAGTCATCTTCAACCCAGACTTTTTTGTGGAGAAACTCCGGCACGAGAACCCTGATGTTTTTCTGGAGATGGTAATCAGTAATATCACCCGCCTTATTGATCTTCCTGGGACAGAATTTTCCCAGCTCCTGGGGGAGGAGGGCCCTAAGACCCCAACCGGTGGAAACGGAGGCTTCTTCCGCTCTTTCAACTTCCTCAAACGCAAAGGTAAGAGATGAACAGCTGCAGTTGTGTTGGAAAAACAAAGTACTACCTCTTTTTTGAAATCCTAAGTTGTACATATAAGCAGTGCTTTAAGTGGACAAAAATAAGTGCCGGTACTCCCCTTATTCAACTGATGTCAGGTAAATTAGGCGGTGGGTAACAGCAGATGATTAATTGATATATTTAAATACTAGGACATGATCCTGATTTTTAAAAAGAAAATTGTTTTATTGAATTTTCCAAACAAATTATGTGTACACAAGGGAGGTCTTCAGGGGGGAGGCCCTCAGGTAGCAGAGAGGCTGATGCACAACCGAACTAACTGATGCACAACCGAACTAACTGATGCACAACCGAACTAACTGATGCACAACCGAACTAACTGATGCACAACCGAACTAACTGATGCACAACCGAACTAACTGATGCACAACCGAACTAACTGGACCTAGAGTTCCCTGTGGACAGACACATGAGAGACACAGAGATAAAATATGGAGACAAGAAAATTGGAGAAGTGAGCTATGCAGTTCACAAGTAAATCAATTAAGTAACATACTCCTGTGTTTGTTTCTATCATAAAAAAAGGTTGACAATGACTGTCATTATGTGTTTATTTTAGACTTAAATATTTGATTGTAGCGAAATTTAAAAGGGCAAATTCGCATATTTAGAAGGACCAACAACATGCTATTATTGATGAATAAGATCTTCATATACTTACAAAAATGCAACCACATCTTGAACAGGAGGTTGACAAACAATTCACTGGTATGAACATACCCTGTGGACAGACACATGAGAGACACACGTAGATAAAATATGGAGACACGGCATGGATAAAATAACACACAGACTCATAATAAACATAAAGAAGAATCATAATTTTTCAGACAACAAATGTTAAAAACTACAAAGCTTTTTTAAGTAGAATTCATAGCAGTGTTGCTGTTTTGGTTTGCATTATATTGTACAAATGTATCAAAAGAAGTGGACCTTGAATATATAAGACAATTGTGATTATATTTCAACCTACTTAGAAAAGGCTCCAGCAGGTCTTGGGGTCATCTTTGCTCCAACGGCTTGGAGCTTCACATTCCCGTCTCCTGCGCTTCGTCTCCCCTTCGCCAGCCATGACATCACATAGCTTTGTGGACTGAACTGTTCTAATGGTGGCCCATTACATTTCAGAAAGATCAGGTTTGAAAGTCTGGTAACAGCAAGGGAGTTCCTTCTGTCTGTAACAATGTTGTTCATACAACTGAAGGCACGCTCACATTCACTGGTAGACACAACAGTGGTATGGACAGCTTTCAGCAGAGGCTTCAGAGCTGTTGGTGTCCGGGATCCCCTCGGATCCTTGTATTCCCCAAATCCTTCAATACTTTTTCTCCTCTCCACTTTCCCGGTACGCCGTAAAAAGTCCCGGTACACCAGAGGCTAATATTGAGAAGTGCGGGTACTCCGTACCGGCCCACTTAAAGCACTGCATATAAGGACATTATAACATAAAATCATCTGCTCAGGTCCAAAAAGTTTGGTAAATAAAGCCTTGAATAAACAATAAAACATGATGTATAACATCACATCGTCCTTTATTTAACCACATTTAAGCCAAAATGCGAAGTGTATAGAAATAGATAATAGCTACCGCCTTAATGCTAATGAAGAACTTAGATGGTTAGTAGTATCCTGATGCTGCATTGTTGGACAGTTGGAGCTCTGCTGGTTTGGAGCTTTCTTGTCGGTGTTAAGACAACATCATGTAGGGTGGACAGATTAAAGATCCTCCGGTTCATCATTTAACAAAAAAAAGACCAAAAATTTGGGAGGAAAATCTTGTCACATTATTCAGTATCCACTTAACTTTTCCAGTCATGAATCACAGCATGGATGTACTGCTTTTGCTCAGCATCATGATTTATTTCACGGGATGAGGCTCTGAAGTCTCCAGTGTTGCAGCACGTGGTTAAACTCCTTATATTGCCTTTTTTGGGGAAGAAATTGCATTTTTCTACTGCTCATCTGACCTCATCAAGCATTAAGGTGTGAGATGGAGAGAAGAGAAACAGGTGGACTGGTGGCTCTACAAAGTTAGTTTTAAGACTGCTTTAATGAATTTGATATAAAGAATATCATCTCACTTTACACCGTATACTAGACTTGTAGTGAAGACGCCTAAACCGAGACAGGGAGAGTATCAAGACCAGAGAGAATCAAGACCAAGACTAGTTCAGCTCAAGACCGTGACCAGAAAAAATGTTGTCATCTTGCGTGATTGTAGAACATCAGCTCCATCCTGGTTCAGCTAGTTTCTATATGAGCTTGTTTTCAACTGCAGCTCAATAACACAGAGAAGTGGATGATGATGTTGAACTCACTATAAATGTTTTCATCCATCAGCTGAGATCAGATCTGTGTGGCGACTGCACTACCGCTATTTCTACACTATTGGAGGATTGACACGACTACTAACTAGTCCCAAAGTCATCTAGCAAAAAAAACCAGCTCCAACACCCCCCTCCACCTCAGAAAAGTGTAATGAATAGTAAATGTTACTGATTTAAATTTGACTTTATTTGGAGATGAAACCTGAATTTAAAATATAAATGATACAATTATCGACTTGAAATGACATTATCTACCATTATAGTATCCAGATTACACCGTATATTCAATTACATTTTAAATATACAGCGTCTATTACAACAGAAGTTGTCTCTGGGCGCTTTTTCAGAGACCCAGAACATGTATATCAGCATCACTGAAATGTCTTAGACCTAAGGCTTAATCAACCACAACGATATGCAAATATTATTCATATATTTATTCAAACAAGGCCGTTATAAATACAAAAATGTAATTAAAAGTCAGAGACAGAGAGACCCGAGGCCGAGAAAAGACCAAGACCACAAAAAAGTGGTCTTGAAGTCTACCGTACACTTATATCTACATATAACATTCGGTCGCAATCACTACCAAAGTTCAGTTTTTCTCAAGAGCTGGATGAGTCTTAAGCTCAAAGCCTGCAACTGTTGCTGCCTGTCCATTTGGAGAGAGTTAAAAGTTAATTTCTGAACCATTAGAATCGTCATAATCTTTCAAAGAGAGGAAGGCATTTGTGGTCCTCCTCGCTGTGTCCGCCCGTGCAAAGGTCACTCCAAGGTCAGGCTGTACAGGAGCTGCAGCTCAGACCGGAGCGGCCTCAGGTAGCAGGTAACTGCTCAGTCAGAATACAATCAGCATTGTTCTTGGATTGAAGCATTATTACATTATTGAAGCGTTTGAAGTCAGGAAAAGCATAATACGGGGAATTTTAATCTGGAAGTCCATTAAAAACATTACACAATCTGGTAAAAACGTCATCACAATGATACCATGTTGACAATAATAAATAAAGACAGGCAGTATTTCTGTCAAAAATAAGACTTTAAAATAAAATCAAGAGTGGAACAAATCCAGGAACCAAGTACAGTATTTCTGTTACCATGGAGATACTTTGCTCACAACGGCTGTAGTTCCGGATTGATAAACGTCATCATTTTCTGAAACCTCTTAAATGAAGATGAAGGTCTATGCTTTGTTTTATTTCAAATTTATTTTGGTGACTTGGTAAAGTCATAAACTTACAATGTTGCACATGGTGTGGTGTGTGAGCAATAAAACACTAAAAAGTAGTTTGTTGCACTATAAAACAGCTCTTCACATCCCAGAATGCAACAGTTCCCATCCGAGTGTCAAAAACTAAAATAATTAAATAAATAAATAATTTAAAACAAACTCTGAATGTAAGGGAGTTATTTTATTATTTATTCTCTGAAAAGTCTCCCAGTAACTTTGTGATCTTGTCTCCCGCTCCGATCTTTCACAGATAAAGGCATCGTGTTTGGAACCCCTCTGACGGAGAGCTGCATCGCTCAGATCTACCAGCTTATCGAATACCTCAGCAAAAGTGAGTTAAAAAATAAGTGTGTGTCATTCAGAATATGTGGGTAAATAATTGTTATTTTCCTCTTAATTCCACTGGTTTGGTGATTGATGGGAGCCAAAACTGAAACCTCAAAGTGTGATGAATTACAAAGCCCCAGGTATTTCTAGGAATGCACCAATACTGAGATAGTCATTATTGGATGTACAATAATGGGTTTGTGTGTTGGATAATAGCACGGATTCATGAGGCAGATCTAATAACTGGTTTTCTGTATTCATTTGCTGTGAAATTTGATCAGAGCTTTAAGTCACAATAAAAGATGAACTCAGCTTCTTGCCAAGTGCAGCCTGACGGCAGCAAAAAGGGACTTTTTTTTCAATGTTTTTCATTACAACTTTTGGTATTTTTTTGTTATGCCCAAAAAAGGAATGTTTTATTGGACACGAGCATAACTGGTGCCATGTTTTTGCCTTTAAATATGATTGATTGATTGATTGATTGATTGATTGATTGATTGATTGATTGATTGATTGATTAAATATGTTTAAAGGCATGAAAACATTTAAGTTTTCAGTTATAATTGCATAAATTGTCTATATTTCATTACTTTACTGTATATACTGTCTTTGGGTTACATTAGCATAAAATGCTAAAAACCAAATTTTCAAAAATTAAAAACCGAAATAGTCCGAA
The DNA here is from genome assembly GCF_033807715.1 of Cololabis saira. Taxonomy (NCBI): domain Eukaryota; kingdom Metazoa; phylum Chordata; class Actinopteri; order Beloniformes; family Belonidae; genus Cololabis; species Cololabis saira. The sequence goes on from NC_084587.1 coordinate 55,310,837, forward strand.
AATAGAAAAAATTTAAACGGAATGTGGGAAAAAATCAAACTGATTTAATACGTTTGCTGCCCTGGATCTGTTTGATAATTCTGACCCACATGATGTTTCCTAAAGCAGTTCTATCAGCATTCTGGGAGTGATTGGTCCTTACAGCATCATTAGCTGCAATACTTGCTGTTTAATCTCAATATAACACTAGTATTAATATGTTGCAGAACTACAGTCATATAATTCATGCAACAGCTCAAAAAGCAGTTTTAATAGCACTAACCCAAATCAATATCGGAATCAAATTGGATCGAATCAAATCTTGATAATCGATTCTGAATCTTAAGAATTGGAATCAAATCCATTCTTGACATTTGAATCGATTCCCCAGGCCTGGTTATTTGGTTAGTGATGATAATTGTGTATTTTTTTTCCCTTTGGAGCCTAAAACGTTTGCACACGCTAAAGCACAGCCCTAACCTGCCACCTAGGCCTAGCGTGCTGCACATGTTCGGGGGCGTTGTGTGTGGGGTGGCTGGTCAGTCTGTACGTACACATGCAGCGATTCAACATGGTTGCAGATCTGATCAGATAATGACATGCAGAAGATTGGATCAACTTGTCTGATTACACATGCTGTTCTGAGATCAGACTGAATCAGATTGAATAAGCCACTGTAACCAGAGGATGGCTGACTCCGTGACGCTAGGTGGCGCTGTACCCGAGGTAACCATGGTAACCATTTCAACAAAGAGCCACTTCCGGTTGACCTCCGCTTAACAACGAAAGGAAAAAGTGCATTCTAACTGCTTTCCTATTAATAATCTGTCTAAAACAGCCTTTCTCAACCTTTTTTCAGTCATGACACCTTTCAAAAGTGAATAAAATCTCACGACACCCCAGAGTAAAATATAATTAAAAACCGCACTGCATCGCTCTGACTGTAAATGCATATGTCCAGTTTATTTTGTAGCAATAACTTGAACACGTTAACTGCACCAGAGTATAAGTCATCGTTCACTGATGTGCTTGGTTGCCACGCTGATGGACTGAAACTATGGGGATTTTTAAAAGAAAAGAATGCCTAAAGAGTCTTTTCCAGCCGGCTTCACGCCGGCCGTTCAAAGTGAAGCCTGATTTATGGTTCCGCGTTAAATCGACGCAGAGCTTACGCCGTAACGTACGCGGTGAAGCGCACCGTACGTGTGCGTCGCCGCATAACCTACGGCGTTTTCTCTGCGTTGGTTAACGCAGAACCATAAATCAGCCTTAAGGCTGCGAGCGGCGTGTGAGCGACGGATGACTGAGGGAGAAGAGTTTCTCCAGGAGTGGAAGGCAGTTATGCCACAGTTTGCAGATTGATTGTTGATGCGTGGGCTAACGTGTCTGCTGGGATTATTTTGCGAGCTTTTGCAAAAACGTGCATTTCCGAGGCGCCGCGCGGCACGGAACGTGACTCTGACAGCGAGGAATTCGGACTGGCACAGCTGATTTAGCGGAGCTCTTTAATGCAGAAACAGAGGATGAGACTTAATGGGTTTGATTAATGTAAAAACTGAAATAAAGTAGCCTACAATCAAACAAAGTTTTGCTCCCGCTGTATTTTTAAATACGCACACTCCTGTGCTTGTGTGTGTGTGTGTGTGTGTGTGTGTGTGTGTGTGTGTGTGTGTGTGTGTGTGTGTGTGTGTGTGTGTGTGTGTGTGTGTGTGTGTGTGTGTGTGTGTGTGTGTGTGTGTGTGTGTGTGTGTGTGTGTGTGTGTGTGTGTGTGTGTGTGTGTGTGTGTGTGTGTGTGTGTGTGTGTGTGTGTGTGTGTGTGTGTTCTTGTGTGTGTGCCGTTTCGGTCGGTGCGCCGTGTGTGTTTTAAATACAGAAATATGACACATAAGACTGAGGCTATGCCTTTCCACACGGCGCCCGTATGGTCGCGAAAATACAGTATTTATATATGAAATGTCAGAATAGGAAATATTTTGACGACACCCCTGAAGCAGTCACACGACACCCCAGGGAGCTACTACTGAGCAGCGTTGCGTCGTCTCCTTTCACTTCCGGGTGAATCCCCTCCCCCGGGGGAAAACCCCACCCGGGGGAAATTGTCGAGCATGCGCAGACTGTAATATCCATGTCCCCGTACACATGGCATTAACAAGGCGGTTGCGACTGGTTTATCTAGGTGCTGCAAGCGGGTTGATGAATCCGGTCTGATCAGAGTGACTTGACTGACTTAAGGTGTTCACATGCAGTTTAAAAGTCAGTACGATGTGTGCAAATGATCTCCAACCAGCTTGAATCGCTGCATGTGCACGTACTGACTATCTCTGTTCCTGAGTGTTCTCTTGTGCCCCCCCCCCCCCCTCAGATCTCCACGTGGAGGGCCTGTTCCGGGTCCCGGGGAACAGTGTCCGGCAGCAGGCCCTGAAGGAGCTCCTGAACAGCGGGGCCGACGTCGACCTGGGGGCCGGAGACTTTCACCCCAACGACGTGGCCACGCTGCTCAAAACCTTCCTGGGGGAGCTGCCCGAGCCCCTGCTGACACACAGACACTTCCACGCCCACCTGAAGATCGCTGGTCAGAAAACAAGCTCCTTAATCCTTTATGGCGCTTTTCCACTAGTACCTACTCAGCCCGACTCCACTCGCCTCAGATTTGTGCTTTACCACCAGGGGTCTAACGTGCTGAGTAGATACTTTTCTGTAACTATTCTACCGAGGTTCTAAGCTGCTGAGTCAGCTGTATCTGACATCATCACACTACAGGCCACCGATTGGTCGGGGGGTTGGAGTCAGACGTCTGAGTCAGGAGGAGGAAATCAGAGAAAGAGACTCTGACGGATTCTGGTTCATTTTATTCAACCAGTAACGGCAGCAAAAGTCTGTTTCATGATCCAACTCTGAGGTGCAGATGTTCATAAACCTGGTGCTGAGGAGAGAATTAAAAAGATCTAGACGGAGATAAGGAACGACCAGATCTACCAGGAGCTCTGTCTCTTCATAGCTGCTCACGGCTCCAGCTGACTTTTCAGCAGCGACAAGACAAACTAACAGAAAAAAAACGTCGCCGCTTGAAGCTTCGCTCACTCTCATTTTTAACTCTATATCAAACACAAGCCACAGATCCAGCAGCACATCTATCATCTCCTCCAGGTTCTACATCTTTAGTGTTGTCTTCTTGTTTAGATACACAATCAAATACATCACAGCAGCTTCTCCAACCTCCTACTTCTGATCCAGGAGCTGAATTGTTATGGAAAAGAAACCAGGCCAAGTTGAGATGAGTAGAACAGAGTAGCGACTAGTCACTAGTGGAAAAGTGCCATTAGTCAAACCTTTGGATGAGTGTCTCTGTGGCGTGATCCTGACGTGTGTGTTGGAACCTCTCCCAGACATCACCCTGTTTGACGAGCAGGGGAACAAGACGGCGGTTCCCAACAAGGAGCGTCAGATGGAGGCGCTGCAGCTGCTGTTCCTGCTGCTGCCCCAGGCCAACCGCTCCCTGCTCAAGCTGCTGCTGGACCTGCTGTACCACACGGCCAAGCAGCAGGACAAGAACAAGATGTCTTCCTTCAACCTGGCCCTCATGTTCGCCCCGCACGTCCTCTGGCCCAGACACGTAAGCCTCAACCTTCCTGAGCGTCCGCCGTGATGAAAGAGAGGCCGTAGTCAGATGAGCGGGAGGCTATGACAGGGCTGGCCCAAATGTGATTTTGGGGCCCTCTATTTCTGCCAATAATACTGATTATTGATCATTCACACACCCACTATAACTTATGTTATGTTCTTCCCTGTCATTACAAATACACTTGTAAAACTAGATGTAAGAACCTTTTGTTGTAGTTAGATTGTAATCCACAGTGATTTAGACCATGGAATTTGATAATGTATGAATCATCACTCACACGTAAAAAAATAATTACATTTTTTTTTTTACTCTTGGTGGCCCCCTAGTGGTCACGGGGCCCTAAGCAGTCGCTTAGTTGCCTTGGGCCGGTGTTGTGCCAAAAAGTGATTTCCTGCCAGAATCTGATTTCTCCCCTGAAAATGTGTCTTTTCACCTGCCAAAAATGGATTGAAGGCCAAATACAGTTAATGAAAGGTTGTTTCTACCTAAATATGATTTGATCTCATTCTTGAGCTTCATAATATAAACACTAGAGCTCACAGGATTGCTTTTAACTCTTTTAAAGGACCATTACAACACAAAATAGGCATTTTCACCTGCCAAAAATGGATTGAAGACCAAATACAGTTCATGAAAAGTTGTTTCTGCCTAAATATGACTTGATCTCATTCTTGAGCTTCATAATCTGAAAATCTGACGTTGTAGCGCTATCGCTCAATGGGCTGCTGTGCGCGGTCCAGCGGCCTCAAATCAGATTCTGGCAGGCAATCACTTTTTGGCACGACACCGGCTCTGGGCTATGAGGACGCACCAGTAAAACTGCAGCGTTCACACCGACTCAAAGCCCAGAGCAGTAAAGACTATCAACTATCTGTTCATTGCTGGATTTGTCTCCTGCTCTAGATGACGGCCGGGGACCTAAAGGACAACCTGAAGAAACTGAACAGCAGCATGGCCTTCCTCATCAAACACTCCCAGAAGCTGTTCCGGGTGAGTGTTGGCCCGTGCAGGGCGTGTAGGAGTGAGTGTTGGCCCGTGCAGGAGTGAGTGTTGGCCCGTGCAGGGCGTGTAGGAGTGCACGTGTGCGGGGAGCTCCTCCTAACTAACCTCTTACTGTCCAGGCCCCCTTGTATCTGCGGGAATATGCCAAAGTGTACTTCTCTGGAACCAGGGCCCTGCAGACCAAGGTCAGTGAAGTTTACATCAGACCTCCGTTCTGCTGCACTGGGTATACTTTTGGATTTGCAGCATTTTCTGTATTTAGTTTTATTTATATAGCATCTATTACAACAGAAGTTGTCTCTAGGTGCTTTGCAGAGACCCAGAACATGAACCCCTGAGCCAATGAAAATTATGACTAAATATCGTCGTCAACGAACCTTTATCACCTGAGGAAAACAAGACGAGACGCAACGAAAATGCTGGTCATATGACCATAACGATAATTAGATATATAATGCAATATCGTAGAGGAATAAAAACGAGACTAAAATGTAGATTACAAAATAAAAACTCTGCTAAAATGTGTCTTCATTTTCGTTGACCAAAACGGGACGAAATGTTCAAACAAAGATCCTTAATATCCATGTTTAAGTAGTTTCCTCTGGTTTAGTTCTGACCAGATTTCTAGCTACTATAGCTACTATAGAACCCAAAAACTAATACTTTACAAAACTGTACATTAACAAGAGGAAGAACTGGTGATCACAAGATTCTGTCACCTTGATGCAACGGACTCTCAATTATCCGAGACCGAGAGACCCGAGACAAGACCGAGACTACAAAAAAGTGGTCTGGAGAACTACAAGTGCAGCCCCCCGGGCCAGACGTAGAGGGGGAACTAATCTGGGGTCCAGTTCTCATAAATAAGATCAGTGTTTCCTACTTCTGTCAAAGTCTGGCTGTGCAGAGATGAGTTTGAGTTTGAGTTTATTTTATTTATAACAGGGACAATACATATTAATGAACATATACATGTAAATATGCAAGATTATAGCCGGCTAATTTTCATCTTTAGTCCCTTCGGCAGGTTAATGTCAACAACATAAAATAATAAAATCAATAAAACAACAGTAACGACAAGTAGAACAGTTAGCTTCCGTGGCCAGTAGGCAGGAGGAGCAATTACAAGAGAGAAAACGTGTCCTTAAAAACACAATAGGACAGAAAAGGAAAAGAAAAGCAAAAACAATGAAAAGTATAGTGGATCATGAAACATACAGGCCAAGGGTCAGGGGACCATACAAATTTCAGTAATATTAAATGCTAAAATTAGATATCAAAGGGCTGATTAAAGTGCAGAGTGCTGAAGTGTTAAAGTGTTAGGTGCGTAATTATACTGCAGATTGCCCGATTGCACAGTAAATATAAAGATATAAGATGCTGCTGTGCAGCAGCTCTTTATCCTAGCTTGGTTGAGTCATGTTGAGCGTGCGGCCTGACTGTCTCTGTGGTCCCAGGACGACCTGGACCTCCTGGTGGCGGGCAGCTCCTCCGGCCCGCGGAGGGTGCTGCCCCTGAAGAGGCCGGCCGGCTCCGGCTCCGGCTCCGGCTCCGGCTCCGGCCCAGACCCCCACCAGCAGTACCAGTCCCCGGCCCAGCAGTACACGGAGGAGGCCTTGAAGGAACTCTTCAGACACGTCCACAGCAACATGCCCGACTCTGCCAAGAAGAAGAAGCTGGTCCGACAGGTTTGTGGGTGCTTTCTGCTCTTCTACAGTCCGGTTGATTGATGTGTTTCCCCCCCAGTGGTGACGCCTCTGTCCCGCTGTTTTCTGTGCAGTTAGTCAAACAGACGACGGCGGGGACGCCGACCAGGGAGCAGGCCCCGGCCCCTGCAGCTCACAGCAAGAAGCACCCTCGGTCCCGCTCGTTTGGAGGTCTCATCAAGGTAGTGGTGCCAGAACAGTATTGATACTGTACACTGCAAAAACTCCAAATCTTACCAGGAATATTTGTCTTATTTCTAGTTAAAATGTCTCATTTTTAGTCAAAAAATCTCATTACACTTAAAACAAGAGTTATTACCAGAAAAATAACTTGTTATTTGACAATTTTCACCTGTTTCGAGTAAATTTTCACTTGAAATAAGTAGAAAAATCTGCCAGTGGGACAAGATTTATTTTCTCATTACAAGCAAAAAAAATGTTGTTCCACTGGCAGATTTTTCTACTTATTTTAAGTGAAAATCTTGAACTTGAAACAGGTGAAAATTGTTGTTTTTTCCAGTGATGAGTCTTGTTTTAAGTGTAATGAGATTTTTCTGACTAAACATTTGACATTTTAACTAGAAATAAGACAAATATTCTTGTTAAGATTTTGAGTTTTTGTAGTGTACCAATAGATCTGATCAATCCCTTTGGGATTAATACAACCATACTAGAAAGTAGAAAGTGAGAGTCCTGCCATCAGCAGGACAAGAACACGAGCCTTGGACATGAAAAACCCCTTCAGTTGTCCATCAGTTGTCCACTTTGTACCACCGGCTTTGTGAACCCCATCAACTTGTTGTCATGGTAACAGCGCAAGAATCGAGGGGAGCAGCTCACGGCAGAGCGGCGGCTCAGACACGTCTCTCCCAACCACGCCGCTGGAAAAGAGAACGTCCTGCAAGCGGTCAGCCTTTTTCTCTTCCTCTTGTATTATCTTGATTTCCTCTTTGTTTTCTTTTTTTAATGACACTTTACACTCTCCATCCTACAGAAGAGGATTAGGCCCACTGGAGAAAAAATAATTGAATTCTGAGAAAAGAGTCAGAATTAAGAATTTTTTTTTAGAAATGAAAAAAAAAATCCTCCCTACATTTTTTTGTTTGTTTTAGGTTTCTGAAAAAAGTCAAAATTCTGAGATTAAAGTCAGAATTGTACGGAAGCGTATTGCATTCACTTGAGGAAAAAAAAGTGTTTGTTTTTTGGGATAATCTTTTCAGTTTTTCGTGGGTTTTAAAACATTTTTTGTCCCTGTTTTTCGGGATAATTTTTTCCGGCCTGCTTTTAGGTATAATTTTTTTCTATTTTTCGAGGTAATTTTTTCCGCCCACGCCGAATGGGATCCATCTCCTCAGTTGCACACCGTGCAGATCCAATATTTTCAGCAGTCTCCTGATCGTCTTTTGGGCCGCCACAAAGCCTGAATGCATTTCAGATGCACCGTCTTGTATCCTGGAGAAACACGGCTGTGTTGACGAGATCTGAATGGGCTTTCCATCTGAACAACAACATAGTCCTCAGGTGTCTGTGTAAAGTCACAAACTCATGGTGACGCACGCCATCTGTATCTTAAAGACAGGACCATTTCCCAGAGTCCTGATCCCAGATCAGAGTAAAACTTGCTCCCATTAAATCAAGCTCACAGTAGACTAATGAATAGGATTGTTTCAGGTGCTGGGGGGGTTTACACGGAATAACAGGGTGGAAAAAACATACAACAAAAAACTGAAAATAATTATAGCAAAAGAAGAATTTGTGTGTGTGTGTGTGTGTGTGTGTGTGTGTGTGTGTGTGTGTGTGTGTGTGTGTGTGTGTGTGTGTGTGTGTGTGTGTGTGTGTGTGTGTGTGTGTATGTGTGTGTGTGTGTGTGTGTGTGTGTGTGTGTGTGTGTGTGTGTGTGTGTGTGTGTGTGTGTGTGTGTGTGTGTGGTTATGGTTGTGTGTGTTTTCAGGTGGGCAGCCCGTTACCCGGCCCCGTCATCGGGAGATCAGGATTCGTCGTAAAAAACCCAGATTTTACGTTTCATAAGGACAAAGCTGTGAAGGTTTCCAAGGTACGAGCAGCTCCTCCCTGCTGCTGCAGGGCTGCAGCTATCGGATCATTTGGTGATCAATTATTCTATGAAATATTCCATCGAGTAATTGGATAAAACTTACTTTTGCTTAATTAAAGCCTAATTATAAATACACAATACAAAACAAGATAGATTACTTGATAAAAACAACCAATTTGTGTCTTTTATGAGAATAATTTACATTTATTTACATATTATGCAAACTAGTAAACTGTTTGTTAAATTTCCCAATAAAAATAAATACAATTATTTCAAACTTAACATTTCCTGAAACATTTAGTATCAAGTATCAAAAATAAAAAATATTCTTAAACACTGCTTTTAAATTGGGCGACTTCACATTCAGAACCAACACGTTTCAACAGCGGTGCTTGGCTGTGGACTCGGAAAGAGTCTAACATGTGGACCGGGGCCTTTTAAAAAAAATTATTTTTAGATATTTTTTATTTATTTTAATTATTAATTTGAAATAATCCCACACCTTCAACATCTTCTGTCTCTTCCTCTTATTACTTTTGCTTTGCTGCGTTTTCGCGATTTCTTGGATACGGCTCCAACTGATCCAAAATGCCCGATCCTCCTCAGCATCCAGAGGGAAGAGAAAGTGAATCTGAATGTGTTGCTGGTGACGGTAGAGGAAGTATTTCTTCAGCAGAAGGCCTGATGGAGCGTCCCACCGCTGCTTGTCTCTCTCCTGTCTGCAGGACTCCCCGTCGGTGTCCAGGATGTGTTTCTCCCCCGCCCAGGAAATCTCCCTGTGACCCCCGTCTCCTCTCCCTGGACCTGCAGCGCTCCGTCCCCATCGCTCGCCGGTGTCCGTTTGTCCTAACTGACTAATACGCAGCAGATCTGGCAGCACAGCCAGTAATATCCCCCCCGCTCCCCTGCTGCTGCAGGAGCAGCCCCGTTTACAGCGGTACTAGTGGTAGACTGGATCTTTATACGGTATTATCTATGAATGCTTAGTCCCTTCATGGTTACACTCTAATAACACTAACTTCTGGTGAGTCGCATCCCAACCAGGAAACAACGGACTGCAGCTGCGTTTGCAGAGGCTCCTGAGGACGAGGCGTGAGGTGTGTGGGATTACCCTCCATGTGTGGGATTACTCTCGATGTGTGGGATTACCCTCGATGTGTGGGATTACTCTCGATGTGTGGGATTACCCTCGTGGAGCCTCGGCATCATCTTTGGTTCGGCTTCACGGCTCCGACCTGCTTGTGCTATTTATTATGAGAAGTGTCTGTTTTGTTTACTGGATCAGAGGCGACGTGCTTCCTGTCTGGACGTAGAATCTGCAAACATGTCGTCTGTCGGAGTGTGTGTTTGTGGGTCTTATCCTGTTCCTGGCTTTGTACGTTGCAGTTCTCATCAGTCTCTGGTCGCGTGCGTCATGTCATCTTCCTTTTACAAGTGTTTACTAAACTATTGAGTGACTGGTGCTTGAGCGGTGGAGTTGGAGGGACACTGAGGGGAAACACCCGGAACGACCGGGTGGAGTTCTGAGTCCTAACACCATCACTTCTGAACAAGTGCTTTTCTTGCATTCTTGCAGAGCAGCACCAAATGTTTACATGTTTAACATGTACTGCAACTTCCTTCCCATAATATCACCATATTACCACGATGGTCTTAAGAGTTGTTCCCCTGAGTGTATCCTAAAACCCACTCGTGTCCTCGTGAATCTTTTAAATGTGAACTGTTACATCACCAGAATTTATAGCTATCACGAGCTTAAAATATTTATGCATTTCTTTTTTTTTTCTTTTTTTTTTTACTTCAGTTGCATGATGCAGGCGGTTTTGGAGGAAAGAAAGTGTTTGGAGGATTTGTTGGTGGAATTCAAGTTGAAGTTTGAGGGTTGTGCTTGTGTTCGTCCACCGAGAGCAGGTGGTCTGGGCGGGACGGGCGTGTAGCTCCGAGGGAGGAACGTGTGTTTACGGACGGTGGCAGCAGGAGCGCTGAGACCAGCTGGAAGCAGCAGCTCTTAGTGATCCAGTGAGTTCAGGCTCCTGGTGTCGTGTTCAGCAGCTCTGGTGCCGACACCGAGGTCCAGTAGACGGGACAGTCGCTTGTTTGTCGCTGGGCTGCGTTGAGGGTCAACGGCTTTGGAAAAACTGATTCAAATCTGCACTCCAAAATATGATCAGCACTTCTCTGGTGTTTGCAGGTTTCTGTGAAACGCTGCTGCAGGAAAGTGCTCCGTGCTGAGCTCGTTTCACTGTTCTGATGATGTTAACCGCTGCATTTCACACAATCTGCAGCAGCTTGGTGTCTGCAGAAGCAAAAAGCTGTTTGTCCTGGTGGCTCGACTTCGTGCCGGTGTCTGTTGGTGCTGGTGTCGGTGCTGGTGCGATGAGACATTGCCAGGTGGAGTTTGGTCCGGGTGGTTCTGTAACGATGGAGAGAGACGTGAGAGTGAGGGGAACCCGACTGTTGCACCAGAGGACGTTAGTAAAGTAAGTGGTCGACTGGTCAGGCTGGTACAGACTGTTCCATCGTCAGGATTACTGTGAAATCCAGAGATCGAGTAAAGCTCTGCTCAGGTTGTTGGTGTCCCGGTGTCTCCAGGTCAGACAGGTCTTAGGAAGTCGGAAGGATGGGTTGTTGGAAAGTGCTCGACATGTTGGACGTCAGGGATGGAAACGAAAAGACCCCGCCTCCTTTTTGTTTTACGGTACAGATTCTTATTCTCTTATTGTTTACACAGGATTTCTTTATTTTATTTTCTTTACCTTTCAGTTGATGAGAGGTTGTCAGCAGGGAAAAGGCCACTTGAGACTACTGTTTTTTTTTCTTTAAATTTCTTCCGCCAGCATCTGATCCCCTTCAGTTCTGCTGAGCTGTTTTATGGGAGACCTCCATGAAATCTGTTTGTATTCACTGTGAATTTGTTTTAAACATGAATATATTATTTTAATGTGATCGTTACAAAAAGTTTTTTTTTTTTACACTGATGGGAGCTGTTGCATTCTGGGATGTGAAGTGCTGTTTTATAGTGAAACAAAATGCTCTTTAGTGTTTTCTTGCTCACACACTCCACTCAATGTTTGTCTTTTTTACATAAATGTGAAGCATTAAGTTGGTTCTCGTCTGTACTGCTGAGCTGTACTGCGGTATTAACGTGAAAGTTTCAGTGTTTTAAGTTTTACTGTCAAAGTTTAGCTGCACCTTATGTCTTGGTTACTGGCGATCAGTGGGATGTGCTAACAGCTCATACTTAACCTTAGTGATATTTGTTCAAGCAGGAGTTTCCCAACATTATCCTGAACATATCTGTGACTTTCATACCATGTGTTTAAAACTGTGGTTGTTTTTTTTTTTTGTATTTTTATGTAAAATAACCTAACCTTGTACAGATTCCTTGGCAAACCATCTGCTTCGGATTAAAACATTTTATTTCCTACCAAGTGTCTGTGTTGAATGAATGTTTCAGGTGTTTGAATTTAATTTATTTAGAATATTTCCGCAGCTCTGGTTACTGTAGTGCTCTGATCCAGTGCAGTACTCGTGGTTCTCCACTGGGGGGCGGTGTTGGACCGTTTCTGCTCAATTTCCCCCAGTTTGTTGATTTACAGTCTGATTGACGGCAATTTCCGGTAAACTGAGTTGATTGAGTTTGGAGCCAAAGAGAAACGATCACAGGTCACCACTGAGCTTCAATCTATACACAAAAACCACCAACCAGGCCAGAAATCTGGGTGTAGTGATGGACTCAGACCTGAATCTGGACAAACACATTAAGGCAATAACAAAGTCAGCCTACTATCACCTTCAGAATATATCATGGTTAAAAGATCTGATGTCTCAGCAGGACCTGGAAAAACTAGTTCAGCATCTTTAGTAGCTTTATTATTGTAACAGCATTTTTACATCCACCTTAAAAGTTAGATAACTGCAGCTCATCAAGAACTCTGCTGCTCCAGTCCTCACTAGGACCAACAAAGTGGACCACATCAGACCACACCAGTCCACATCAGTCCACATCCGTCCAGCTCCGAGGTCTTTACACTGGCTGTCTGTCCCTCAGAGGACAGACTTTAAAGTTCTGATGCTGGTCTATAAAGCTCTGAATGGTCCAGGACCAGAACACATCAGGGACCTCCAGACCCCTCAGGTCATCTGGATCTGGTTTTTTTTATCAGTTATTCAATTCAATTTTATTTATATAGCGTCTAATACAACAGAGTTGTCTCTAGACGCTTTACAGAGACCCATACCCAGAACATGACCCCCGAGCAGTTATTACATAAACAATGGCAGGTAAAAACTCCCCTAGTGGGAGAAAAACCTTAAGCCAAACAGTGGCAAGGAAAAACTCCCCTTTAGGAGGGAAGAAACCTTGAGCAGGACCAGGCTCATCAGGGGGGACCCTCCTGCCGAGGGCCAGACTGGTGGGTCAGGGACGGCAACAGCACAGCAGGCAGGTGGAAGCAGCAACGGGATGACCAGGGGTGGGGACCGCAGGCCAGCACGCAGCTCCCGAAGCTCCGGCCCAATCAGCAAGTCCCAGGTTGGGGTGCAGGGTCGGGGAAAGACTTGTGCTCCGTAATGCAAGCTACAAGCCACCCACGACCACCTGCAGGACAAAAGAGAGAAAAGGGAGGAGAAGGGGGGCCAGCAACGGGATGACCAGGGGTGGGGACCGCAGGCCAGCATGCAGCTCCCGAAGCTCCGGCCAAATCAGCAAGTCCCAGTTTGGGGTGCAGGGTCAGGGAAAGACTTGTGCTCCGTAATGCAAGCTACAAGCCACCCACGACCACCTGCAGGTTCCGGTGTCCGGCAAAGGATGCTGCAACATGGACAAAAGAGAGAAAAGGGAGGAGAAGGGGGGGCCAGCACAAGAAACTACAGGAGCGACTCTGACACACTAAAGTTTACACTACCTAGAGATTTACCAACACCAGCTAGAGGTTTACTAAACACTAACTATAGGCTTTACTAAACAGAAAGGTTTTAAGTTTAGTTTTAAAGGTGGAGGTGGTGTCAGCCTCCTTAACCCAGATTGGAAGTTGGTTCCATAGTAGTGGTGCCTGATAGCAGAACGCCCGCCCTCCAAATCTACATTTAGATACTCTAGGAACTACGAGTAAACCTGCACTCTGAGAACGGAGAGCTCTGACAGGAACATAAGGCACTATCAGGTCTTGCAAATAATGCGGAGCTAAGCCGTTTTGGGCTTTATACGCAAGTAATAAAATTTTAAATTGGATTCTGAATTTTACGGGTAACCAATGGAGCGACGCTAACACTGGAGAGACGTGGTCTCTCCTGCTAATTCCTGTCAGCACTCGTGCTGCTGCATTTTGGATCAGCTGGAGCCTATTCAGCAAATTACTTGGACATCCTGCTAACAACACATTACAGTAATCTAGTCTAGAAGATACAAACGCATGAACTAGTTTTTCTGCATCACTCTGCGAGAGGATTTTCCTAATCTTTGCAATATTACGGAGATGGAAAAAGGCTATTTTACAAACCTGATTGACATATGGTTTAAACGACAAATCCTGATCGAAAATAACACCAAGGTTTCTCACAGTTGCACTGGAAGCCATCGCAACACCATCTAATCCCTTCCTAAAATGCTCTGGACCAAGAATGATAACTCTGTTTTATCTGAATTTAGAAGCAAGAAATTTCTGGACATCCAGTCCTTGATGTCCCTAAGACATGCCTGAAGTTTAACCAACGGTTCTGTCTCATCTGGCTTCATAGACAAATAGAGCTGCGTATCATCAGCATAACAATGAAAGTGTATGCCGTGATTCTGGATTATACTTCCCAACGGCTGCATGTATAAACTGAACAAGATTGGCCCTAGCACTGAACCCTGCGGAACACCATAACAGTTATCAGAGTCAGAATCCGACATGGAGGAGCTGCATTCAGCTTCAACAAACTCCCAGAACCCTCAGATCAGCTGAAACACTCAGGTCATTTAGATCCAGGCTGAAGATGACCAGTATTCAACATCGCTTCATGCCTGTTTGGTTAATTAGACTTTTTTTGTTGAGTCATCATATGAAAAGGTTTAATAGAACAACTCTGCCCTGTCCATGTTGTCAGCTTGTTTTTGTCTTTCCAGACTTTGATTGTAGCAATAACAAGTCTATGCATATATTTCTCTTAGTTTTTTTCTTAAAAAAGCGAACTTCACCAAGCACGGTATTATTGCCATACTGGAGATCAGGGGGATAAAACTGTAAAACTGCCATCCCCCCTTTCCATCCCTTATTACTGGTATTACTGTTATTTCAACATTTAGAGTCTTCACCAGAAAAATAACACCAGAAAAATAACTTCTTTGACAATTTTCACCTGTTTCAAGTAAATTTTCACTTGAAATAAGTAAGAAAATCTGCCAGTGGGACAAGATTTATCTTCTTATTACAAGCAAAAAAATCTTGTTCCACAGGCAGATTTTTCTACTTATTTCAAGTGAAAATCTACTTGAAACAGGTGAAAATTATTGTTTTTTCCAGTGATGAGTCTCGTCAAATATTCTTGCTAAGATTTAGAGTTTTTGCAGTGATCCATTTTACTTATCCTGTGAAGGACAGAGTCATATTGATAAGTTCAGAAAAGTGTTTTTTATTGTTGTGTTTTGATGTATTTGATGTAAGCCCAGTGGATATTTAAAGCTTACAGAAGGCTGCATTTAACTGCTGCTATGTCATTCCTGCAGTATTTCTGCAGGTGTTTTGGTCACTGCTATTATTTGTAATATATTATATTATTTGTAACCAGCACAAATTATCTGTCCCCATATGATAAAATCCACCATCGCCCCTGATTCTTTTTTACAACTCGAGTACTGATTATTGCCCACCTGAACTTTTAAACTATAGCTCTGGGCGTTATCACAAAGTTCTCTTTTGTTGTTGTATGAATTCTAGAGTTGGTGTTGCCTCAGGAAGACGGTTGTGGTTCAAACCTGCTGGTCAGCTGGTACATTTCTGTGTGGCGTTTGCATGTTATCGTGCATCTTATTGTAAATGTCGTGCCCCACCAGCTGTGTGGCAGGCAGGGTCCAGCACTGCCATCCCTGTGTGCAGCTGTGAAGCTGCAGTTTGTCTGACTCCTGCGTCTACCCTTGAAACAGTGAAACTTCTCAATGGGAGCAACGACGCCACCCCCACTCACTCAACCATCCAGCTCAACAGTTACTCTTGATACTGCCACTGGCGAGCGAGGGCTCGGACTCAAGCAATGATGAAGGAAGAGCAAACCCTGAGAGTGACTGAAGAAGGTGCCAAAGAAGAGTAGATCACTAAACTAAAATCGACTGAACTCGCACAGCTGAGAAGAGAGAGAAAACAAAAGCAGAGCAAAAACTAATGATAGAAATATTTTCGTACCGATTCTTGTAGTGAAAATAGCCAAATTGTGAAACCGGGTTCAGCACTTACGGAGTAGTATACAGGACGTATTGCGTATTTCTCTGATTATTAGTAATATGTATTACACCACTGCAAAAGTGTTTTTCATACCCTATATTTGTATTTATTTATTTTACACAAAGCAGTCAGCAAGATTTAACGAGAGGCAGACTTACATGCTTGTGAAAACATACTGTATGTCCTCATTAATCATTTTCCCTCAGGGACTAATAAAGTATTTTTTCTTTTTGTGTGTCTGCATATATAATCAATGGTAAGTTCCTTGATTGACATAAACCTTTTTGCCAGTATTCATGCATTTTTGTGCGTAGGTGTGTGTGTGAGAGTGAACGTGACCACCAGTGCTCTGACAGACTGATCAAACATACTTTGAGACATGAAACAATGACTACGTTTACATGCAGTCAATAACCCTTTTCTAACCGGAATATTAGCAATAACCCGGTTGTGCACGGCCATGTAAACACCAATAACCCCTTGAATAACCGCAATTTGCTCATATTCGGGTTTTTAAAAACCCCAATGACCTCTGGGTTACTGGGTTACTTAGATATGCCTAACGGGATATCTCTATCAAAAGGAACATTAATTTGTTTTCTGCGCATGTTCTTTTCGCAAGGAATCCTGCTCTTTTGAGTCCAGGAAGCGACTTATGGAAATTCTCCCGCCAGTCAGCGTGGGTGAGCTCCATCATTACGACCCGTTCCCACCAGTCCTGACTGCACCTTCATCCAAAGTGTCCGGGCTGCTCTGGTGGAAACGGGGAGCGTGGATATGGACGGCACAGCTCTGGCTCCATTTGCCATTTCTTCACGTTCTCACCTTCCATTAATGAAGAAGGCGACGAGGAATAGTGTTAGTCCTGGTGAGTGGGTCGGTACCAGCACCAGAGCACAAAAGAAGACTACTTCTACTGGGCTGGTCATTATCCGCCGTGCTGCTGTTATTGTTGTTGTTTTGGATTTGGATACAGGAAGAAGAAGCGGAAATGACGGGAATTGCATCATGACGTTCTCCGTGCGTTGCTGGTTTGATCCAGATATCCCAAATGATTAATTACCATGTATACAGGGATAACCCTGTTTGCCCATGCATGTAAACAGATTATTCCAAATGTTTCAGTAACCGGAATATTGACCGAATTTCGACTGCATGAAAACGTAGTCACTGATTCTGCCAGACTCAAAATATTACAGATTCAAGTAGTGACACATATAAACACGTACAGATGGGAGTACATATACTTAAAGAGCACACACACTTTAACATACATGCTCATAAATACAGTGGGGCAAAAAAGTATTTAGTCAGACACCAGTTGTGCAAATTCTCCCACTTAAAAAGATGAGAGAGGCCTGTAATTTTCATCACACGTACATCTCAACTATGAGACAAAATGAAAAGAAAATCCAGAAAATCACATTGTCAGATTCTTAAAGAATGTATTTGCAAATTAAAGTGGAAAATAAGTATTTGGTCAATAACAAAAGTTAATCTCAATACTTTGTTATATACCCAGTACTCGAGTTGTAAAAAAAAAATCAGGGGGGATGGTGGATTTTATCATATGGGGACAGATAATTTGTGCTGATTACAAATAATATAATATATTACAAATAATAGCACTGACCAAAACACCTGCAGGAATGACATAGCAGCAGTTAAATGCAGCCTTCTGTAAGCTTTAAATATCCACTGGGCTTACATCAAGTACATCAAAACACAAAAATAAAAAACAGTTTTTTGAACTTCAATATGACTCTGTCCTTCACAGGATAAGTAAAATGGATCACTGCAAAACTCAAAATCTTAACAAGAATATTTGTCTTATTTCTAGTTAAAATGTCTAATTTTTGTAAAAAAAAATGTCATTACACTTAAAACAAGACTCATCACTGGAAAAAACTACAATTTTCACCTGTTTCAAGTAGATTTTCACTTGAAATAAGTAGAAAAATCTGCCAGTGGAAAAAGATTTCTGGCAGATTTTCCTACTTATTTCAAGTGAAAATTTACTTGAAACAGGTGAAAATTGTTAAATAAGTTATTTTTCTGGTGATATTTTTCTGGTGATGACTCTAAATGTTGAAATAGCAGTAAAACCACATTCATTGATTAAATTACATAAGGGATGGAAAGGGGGATGGCAGTTTTACAGGGGGGATGATTTTGACCATTTTTATTTCAGGGGGGATGCAATCCCCCCTCATCCCCCCTCAACTCGAGTACTGTATATACCCTTTGTTGGCAATGACAGAGGTCAAACGTTTTCTGTAAGTCTTCACAAGATTTTCTACACTGTTGCTGGTATTTTGGTCCGTTCCCCCATGATCTCCTCTAGAGCAGTGATTGGTCCGTTCCTCCATGATCTCCTTTAGAGCAGTGATTGGTCCGTTCCTCCATGCAGATCTCCTCTAGAGCAGTGATTGGTCCGTTCCTCCATGCAGATCTCCTCTAGAGCAGTGATTGGTCGGTTCCTCCATGCAGATCTCCTCTAGAGCAGTGATTGGTCCGTTCCTCCATGATCTCCTCTAGAGCAGTGATTGGTCCGTTCCTCCATGCAGATCTCCTCTAGAGCAGTGATTGGTCCGTTCCTCCATGATCTCCTCTAGAGCAGTGATTGGTCCGTTCCTCCATGCAGATCTCCTCTAGAGCAGTGATTGGTCCGTTCCTCCATGATCTCCTCTAGAGCAGTGATTGGTCGGTTCCTCCATGATCTCCTCTAGAGCAGTGATTGGTCCGTTCCTCCATGCAGATCTCCTCTAGATCAGTGATTGGTCCATTCCTCCATGATCTCCTCTAGAGCAGTGATTGGTCCGTTCCTCCATGATCTCCTCTAGAGCAGTGATTGGTCGGTTCCTCCATGATCTCCTCTAGAGCAGTGATTGGTCCGTTCCTCCATGCAGATCTTCTCTAGATCAGTGATTGGTCCATTCCTCCATGATCTCCTCTAGAGCAGTGATTGGTCCGTTCCTCCATGATCTCCTCTAGAGCAGTGATTGGTCCGTTCCTCCATTATCTCCTCTAGAGCAGTTTCAACTCCCTCCAAAGATTTTCTATGGGGTTGAGATCTGGAGACTGGCTAGGCCACTCTAGGACCTTGAAATGTTTTCTACGAAGCCACTCCTTCGTTGCCCGGGCGATTGTGTTTGGGATCATTGTCCTGCTGAAAGACCCAGCCACGTTTCATCTTCAATGCCCCGCTGATGGAAGGAGGTTTTCACTCACAATCTTGCGATACATGGCCCCATTCATTCTTTCCCTTACACGGATCAGTCGTCCTGGTCCCTTTGCAGAAAAACATCCCCAAACCATGATGTTTCCACCCCCGTGCTTCACAGTAGGTATGGTGTTCTTTGGATGCAACTCAGCTTTCTTTCTCCTCCAAACACAAGTTGCGTTTCTACCAAAAAGTTTTATTTTGGTTTCACCTGACCATATAACATTCTCCCAGTCCTCTTCTGCATCATCAAAATGCTCTCTAGCAAACTCCAGACGGGGCTGGACATGTACTGTCTTCAGCAGGGGGAACGTCTGGCCCTGCAGGATCTGAGTCCCTGGTGGCGTAGTGTGTTACTGATGGTTCCTTTGTTACTCTGGTCCCAGCTCTGCAGGTCCTTCACTAGGTCCCCGTGTGGTTCTGGGATCTTTACTCACCATTCTTGTGATCATTTTTACCCCACGAGGTGAGATTTTGCGTGGAGCCCCAGATGGAGTTTTTCCTTGCCACTGTTTGGCTTAAGGTATTTCTCCCACTAGGGGAGTTTTTACCTGCCATTGTTTATGTAATAACTGCTCGGGGGTCATGTTCTGGGTATGGGTCTCTGTAAAGCGTCTAGAGACAACTCTGTTGTATTAGACGCTATATAAATAAAATTGAATTGAATTGAATTGAATGGAGGGAGATTATCAGTGTCTTGTATTTCTTCCATTTTCTAATAATTGCTCCCACAGTTGATTTCTTCACACCGAGCTGTTACCTACTGCAGATCCAGTCTTCCCAGCCTGGTGCAGGGCTACAATTTAGTTTCTCACGTCCTTTGACAGCTCTTTCGTCTTGGCCATAGTGGAGTTTGGAGTGTGACTGTTTTAGGTTGTGGACAGGTGTCTTTTATACTGATAACCAGTTAAAAACAGCTGCATTAATACAGGTAACGAGTGGAGGACAGAGGAGCCTCTTAAAGAAGAAGTTACAGGTCTGTGAAAGACAGAAATCTTGCTTGTTTGTAGGTGACCAAATACTTATTTTACCCAGGAATTTACCAGTTAATTCAGTAAAAATCCTACAATGTGATTTCCTGGATTCTTTCCCCCCAGTCTGTCTCTCATAGTTGAAGTGTACCTATGATGAAAATTACTTACCTCTATCATCTTTTGAAGTGGGAGAACTTGCACAATTGGTGTCTGACTAAATACTTTTTTGCCCCACTGCATGTTCTCATGTATGCCAATACATACACATATAGTATACTACTTCTACTCACTAATAACAATAAATAAGGGACATACATGTATACGCATATCCATGTGAACACACACACACACACACACACACACACACACACAGTTTTAAGTATATTACATGGTTAATCTACAAATATCCATAGTCTTAGTGCGGTTACACCCGCCACTGCCAGGGTCGGGGAGTCACAACAAAGGGAATCGTGACAAGTTATAAAATGTGAAGGAGTTTATTGTAAAGTCAAAGAAAAAAAAAAGGCAGACAGTGCCTTTTTCCTCCCAAACTGTATATAAACAGAGTTGGGGGTCGAGATGCTGATCAAACCACTGGTCAAGATTCCAGGTGACAAGTTTGAGGCAGGCTGTGGCTGAGCAAACCTTTGCCTCCCAAATGAAGGTTGAGTGTGTTTTATGTCCTGGGTCTAAGGATCTGGAGCTGGGATTGGACGAGCTGCAACCAATGGGGAAGGCAGGGATGTAGGTGTGTGGACCTGGGCCAATCCCCTCCAAGCAATCAGGGTGTCATCCAGTGGCGTCGTTAGGCCTATTTTCGTAAGCCCCCCCTAAATAATTTGGTGTTTTTTTTTTTTTTTTTTTTTAATTCTATTTTTTTTTTTTTTTTTACAAAAAATGCAGACCAATTCAATATAAAGACGCACGAATATTATTTTATTATATTTTAAATAAATAATAATATAAACCTGTCACTATTCACTTAAATATGATCATAAATCTAAGGTAGCGTCAGTGCTTCGTTACCCAATCCGTTCCAGTTTTTCATAGAGAACGCCCATATTACTGAAAATCCAGTCCACGTTTTCAACGCCGCTTTACACTCCGCTGCATCTACACATACGGACACACTAGCTACTGCTGCACACAGCCAGACAACATGGATATACGCAGGTTTGTCAAGAAAGTAAGTCTTCATCACTGCTGGTAGTAACAATTAGTTAGCTCCAGCTAACAGCAGAGAGTCCCATGTAATTAATGAACCAGGTGCTCCCCATTTTGATAAATAAAAACCTGGCTAGCACACTAAGTTAAACTGTTAGCATAATGTTGATTTCTGTCAAGTTTTAGCTCTGAAAAATCGAACTCATCTCATTCAAGGTGTGGTTATCATCAGTGGAAATAATAATAATACACTAATAATAATCACTCCTCCATCCCTATGAACAGTACTGGAGTTGAGGGGGGATGAGGGGGGGATGGCATCCCCCCCTGGAATAAAAACGGTCCAAATCATCCCCCCTGTAAAACTGCCATCCCCCCTTTCCATCCCTTATGTCATTTCATCAATGAATGTGGTTTTACTGCTATTTCAACATTTAGAGTCAACGCCAGAAAAATAACAGCAGAAAAATAACTTATTTGACAATTTTCACCTGTTTCAGGTACATTTTCACTTGAAATAAGTAGGAAAATCTTGCAGTGGGACAAGATTTATCTTCTCATTACAAGCAAAAAAATCTTGTTCCACTGGCAGATTTTTCTACTTATTTCAAGTGAAAATCTACTTGAAACAGCTGAATTTTTTTTTTTTTTTTTCCCAGGGATGAGTCTTGTTTTAAGTGTAATGAGATTTTGAGTTTTTGCAGTGATCCATTTTACTTATCCTGTGAAGGACTAGGGATGGGCGGCGCGTCCGCGTACCTTACGCCGTAGGCTCTGCGTCGTTTTAACGCAGAACCATAAATCATGCTTTAGAAGAGCTGCGCCACGCGGACGAGCCGGGCGCTCCGACAGACAGCGGAGCTCCTGACACAGCTGCAGCTCGTCAGCTCATCTATGGAGAAGTTAAAGAGCTTCTACCACTAGCTTCTCCTTTCATCCAGGCAGGGAAGAGTATCAGGCCAGAATAGATGAATGTCACCAGCAGTGACTAAGTTTGTGCTGTTGAACATGTTACTGGACATTCTTGTGTAATTGCTACAAAATAATTTGTTGTTTTTCGTTAATTTCTACAGAAGAATATTTATTTTATTATTATTATTTTATATTAAATACATACCGTATATTACTGTATATTACAAATCATTTTGTGGGGACCCCCTGGCACCATGGAGGAGCCCAAGGCTGGGGGCGTCTTAAGACCTCACTTATATTTTTTTGTTTAAAGATATAAAAGTTTTATATCTTTGAAAAAAAAAGATCAGAGAAACAAATAAATTGAAACAAAGAAACAATTTTAGTATCAACTTTGTTTTATTAAAACAAAGTTGATACTAAAATTGTTTCTTCTCCTTTTTTCCAAATGAGAATCGATAAGAGAATCGATAAAGAATCGAATCGATAAGCAGAATCGATAAGAGAATCGGAATCGAAATTATCTTATCAATTCCCATCCCTATGAAGGACAGAGTCATATTGATAAGTTCAGAAAAGTGTTTTTTATTGTTGTGTTTTGATGTATTTGATGTAAGCCCAGTGGATATTTAAAGCTTACAGAAGGCTGCATTTAACTGCTGCTATGTCATTCCTGCAGTATTTCTGCAGGTGTTTTGGTCACTGCTATTATTTGTAATATATTATATTATTTGTAATCAGCACACATTATCTGTCCCCATATGATAAACTTCACCATCTCCCTGATTTTTTTTAACTAATTTTTTACTCGAGTACTGAATATGGACCTGTAACACAACTGATTAGAATATTCTGTCAACCATGTAGAGTGTTTGGCAAAAACATCAAACATTATAGTTTGGTAAGTAGTGGTTGCAATAACTGGAAGAAAGCTTTAGTCATCTTTGGCATGCATGAGATGGCACAAACACATAAGGACAGTGTTGTTGCAAGGAAAAGCTCGTGCTCGTGTGCTACGTTCGCTCATAACCTGTGCATCTCTTGGGGGCTAAGCCCCCCCTGTCCTTAAAACCTAGTGACGCCCCTGGTGTCATCAATAAAAAAAAGAAACAGCTGGGGTTAATCGAGGCAGCCTTGTGGATACTTGTAAAAAATAAATACATGCACCTGCACAGGAATATGTAAACCAACATTCCTTGAAAAATATACGAACAATTTACACATACATTTGCATTTATGAGTTCTAATACATATTCCCAAGTGTTCCAACCTACAATGTGATGACAATAGCAATAACGACAAAAAATAACAACGGAATTGGTAATAACAATAATACTGACAGAAACAATGGTAGTCACTATTACAACCACCACTCCACCATCCACCTCCATCATCTCGCTCAGGTCTTCTGACAGGCACGTGCCAGCCGGGCCCCAGACCCAATCAGTAGAGCCCGGAAGGCACCTGTGGCCTGGGGCCACACCCCCAACCACATCAACAAATGACACGTGGCCAAACAAATTGTAAACACAGGTCGCACACATGACGCTGGTGACGTTTCTGTCTCATAATGTGACGTTCTGAAGCCTAAATGTCCGTTTCTCTCTGTTTACAAGCAAACGTGAAGTTGGAGTTTTTTCAAATCTCCACTTTGGCCAGAGTTTCAGGAATTATCGTTTTTGGTGACTTTGAGCTTGGTTAACAAACGGCCAAAACGCATGAAAACACCACCGTTTTTGCTCCGTGGAAACGGGGCTTCTGGCTTTCTTCGGTTTCTGGCCTCATTAATATGATGTAGTTTTCCTGCAACACTACTTGATCATTATGCATTCTCCTTTGAATGTTCATCTGCTACCTTCGTCTTCTGTTAACTGTCTTCACAACAGCGGTAGAGGCCATTACAATTATTTGTTAAAAGCTAAAGATGTTGCTCTGCTAGGAGTAGTGTTGGGTGGATGCATGCCACGTTGTCCTGGATAAAAGTTGACCAAAGGCTGGTGAGTAGCCTGGTAACATTTTGTCATAACATCTGGAATATTGGTAAACCTATCAATTTGTCATCACATCTAAAACCCATCAATACTCAACATGGCTCTGCAACCAGATCTGCTTCTGGTGTTCACTTTACTCTTCCTCTACCAAGAACCGATGCACTAAAGACGCTACGATGTTTAGAGCAGTAACATATTGGAATAAGCTTCAACCACATTTAAACATGATAAACAATAAAGCTAGATTCAAAAATAAATTAAGAAAAGCAGAACTTAGCAAGGAAGTCAGTTTAAGTTAGTTGGTTTATTCTGACATTTTTGGTTTATTCTGAAATTCTGAGTGTGTAAAATGGAATATTTTTTGTTGTTTGGTTCTGGCTGGTTTCAACAATTTAAGGGTTGAATTCCATCACATCTCAGATCATTTTTGTTTAGATTTAGTTATGTTTTAATTGTAAGGATTGTATTTGTAGCAACCTCGTTGCCACTGGGGCCGACCGACAGGACAGTTGACACAGGGTTTCAAGGAGGAATTGTTTTATTTCACCCAACACACACGCAGTCTCCCTCAGCAGCTCCCTCCAGCAGCAGCCCCTCTCTGGAGTGCAGCTGCTCCTTATCAAGGCAGGCAGGGTGGAGAGGTTGATTGGACACACCTGTACCCAATCTCCTGAGTGGCTGCTTCTCCACCCTGCCACAGTATTTTATTGTTTTATGTGTGCAATGCAGTGAGAACTAATGGGGTCCATAATAAATAAATAAATAAATAAATACATGTTTTCTTGCATCTTATTTAAATTTGAGATCTTCTTCTTTGTTTGGAAGAGAAGTCTCAGAAGAAGACCGGCGCTTGTTTTGCAGTTTCAGCCACAGATGCTCACAAGTGTGCACAGTTTGGAACCAGAGTATTCGGGAAAACCCACGCAAACATGAGGAGAACATGGGACATGGGGTCTCTAGCTGTGATATGAACCGTGCACGTCCTCGCTGTGAGACAGCAGCGACCTGCAGGTCGCTGCTGTCCATATTGCCGTATTGCTGCCAGGCCGCTCAAGCTGGATCTGGGAACAAGCTCGTTTTTGACTTGTTTCCCCTTTCACTCAGGAATGAGAGAATTGATTGCCATTTGATGGCAGAATACCTGACATATCATCATGTCATCTCTAAGATTAATAGCTGACTTTTGAAAAATAGCAGAGCATTTCTCACATTGGCATCAGTCTTTATAAGCTACTGTCATGCAGAGCAGCTGCAACAGTTGTTGCAGACGAAGAACTTAGCAACCTGGAGTCATGGGAGACTTCATTGACCAGACCTTTACCAAATGATTTATCAGCAGGTAATCATTTCTTTAATAGTTTAATCGTCTCTCAATAGTGGGATTTGGGGTTTTCATGCAAAGTGGAGTTACAAGGGAGGGGAGAGGGGGGGGTTATGCAGAGCTGTTGTGAACTGACATTTTTGAGACAAAAGCATCTGCTGTGTACTCCCAGAAATCAATTCAGACGCGTCTGCAGGAGCCCCCCTGGGCCCCAAACAACCCTTCCTCATAAAGCTATTACGGCCCCCAAAATAGCAGGGTTCAGCCCCCCTGGAGACGCAAACATCTTGTCCCGCTCTTGTGCTGCAGATCCTGGCCAAATGAGCCACATTTTCAATTGAGCCACACAAATGAAGCAGCCAGGCTCTGCCTGTGGCCAATTTGTTTTCCATCACTTCTGAAGTGTGCCTGGTTAAATTAACCCGTCATTCGGAGTCTTCAGGGAGGAGACAAAGTGAAGCAATAACAAGTAATCACTCATGTAGGGGGGTAAATAAAAAGCTGTCAGTCGTCCTGCAGACAAACGACATCAAATCTGTTAGTTGGAGAATATTTGATTATGTCCCCCTGTAGCTCCACAATACAATGAACGTAGAAACTGTTCAAGGAAAAATGCAGTCTGTCTTTTACTCTTCTCTCTGACGCAGTAAAGTCTAAATCTGCCTGGTTGTAAAAGCTTTCAAAAGGGAAGCAGCAAAGGTGGTAGAGTCGGTTTTCACTAAGGTTTTTTTTAAGGATTTTTCTCCATGATGGATTCTGATTTGGTACCTTCTTTTGGTTGGTGATGTGAAAATGACAAAAGCTGGTGCCAGGGTTTCTGTGGAGATTTGGGGGGGAATCAAATCCAAGCCAGGCTGCATTTGAATTTCAAAGCCTTACCAGTGAATTCATAATAGACTTCTGAGTAAGCTCTGTGGCAGATTATGGCATTCCAGTTGTGCCAGTCTCGTATACGAGACTCCCACTCTCCCCAAGTTCCTGCAGCCCGGTGTGCTTCCCTGGCACTTCATTGTGACCGAAAAAAACACTATGGCAGAACTCCCTCCACCCTCTATTCGCTTTAGGTTCCCCCGTTTATTTATCCTCCTCTCCAGAAATGGTTGCTGCTTTTCTCTCCGGACGTTTTCTCCGGAGTTTCCCGGTCTGATGCTTCAGGGTGATCACGACTCCACTCCCCCCCTCCCTGCCTCCCTCCCTCCCTCCCCCCTTCTCATCATGTCCACAGAGCCCTGGGCTTTTTTTCTTCCCCACGGGAGGAAAGTGCATGTGGGGAGGAGAGGGAGAGAGAGAGAGATTGCTGTCACTGGAGGTGGCGTTCTCCTGCCTCTGCTGCCACTGAATAGATGTGAGTTCATTCTGGGTTCTGGTGTGTGGGTGTGTGTTGGTGGGGGGGACCAGCGTAGGAGGAGTCTTGGTGCTGTTATTTGTAAAAGCTTTTGATGGATGATTACTCTGTGTGTGTGTGTGTTTGAGGGAGAGAGAGAGAGAGATAGAGATAGAGGGAGTGAGGGACTCCCCCCCTTTTCTTTTTTCTAGTGGCTCACTGTTCACTGCACAATGACTCAATGAAAAGTGGAGGGGAGAGGCAAGCGCACTGTAAGGCTGCATGAGAACAAGAGCGCAGGGAGCACAGGAGAGTAGGAGAAGAGAAGCCGGTGAAGGAAGCAGCCCTGAAGACAGGGACCAGTAGAGGAAGGAAGGGGACAGAGTTGTGTTCACCTCTCTCCATCTCTCTGAGGGGCCTCTCTGGGATCAAGTGGCAGGTCTTCAGCTCAGCTCAAACTTCCTCGCCTGTCTCTCAGCCCGTGAAAGCATTTTCCTGCTGCATCTGCCCACTTTTGAAAGAAGCCGGTGGTGTGCTGCTTGGTCCCGACCCCCCCCACGCCCCCCCAGCCCGTGAGGAGGAATCAGATCCGTCCGCTGGTATCTGCAGTGTGGTAGAGCAGGATGCCTGCCGGGAGGAGAGAGGATGGAGCCGGGTCAGGAGTGACGGTGGCGGCCGCCGCGGGTCCTCCTGGACGTCCCGGGCGCTGGGCCGCGCTGCTGTGGGGGGTTCTGCTGGTCCTGGGGGGCCGGGGAGCCGCAGACGCCTGCCCCGCTCCCTGCAGCTGTCTGGGGAACACGGTGGACTGCCACGGCCTGGGGATCCACTCTGTGCCCAGGAACATCCCCAGAGGGGCCGAGAGGCTGTAAGTAGTCACACATGCTTGCATTCACACTCCTGTGCACGTCTGGGGACCAAAGCATCCCAGATGACAGTCAGAGGAGGGGAATCCTTCAAAGTGACGGCAGATTGCTGTCCTTTACTTAAAGGGGTAAGGGGCATTTTAAAATCTGGCTTCATGATTTAGACCGGGTTCAGAGTTTAGATGTGGCCAATAAGACAAGGTTAAGAGGGCTATAATTAGAGTATAATCAATTTTTATTTGTATAGACAGATGTGTGGGGGCGAAGGAAGAAGAAATTTCAGAGGTGCAAATTAGCCTGCAGTGGTGCATCTAATTACCAGCATGAGCAACCCCACGTGCCGCTAGTGCCTAGTGTGTGTGTGTGTGTGTGTGTGTGTGTGTGTGTGTGTGTGTGTGTGTGTGTATGGAGGGGGGGGGGGGGGGGGGGGGGGGGGTGGGGGGGGGGGGGGGGGGGGGGGGGGGGGGGGGGGGGGGGGGGGGGGTGTCTGTTAACCAGTTGTCTGTTAACTTAATTTCTCAGAGCCCCAAACACACCGGGCTTGACTTTCCCCCTGGTTCTCAGGACTGGGTTGCAGCTCTGCAGCATCACGTCTCTCCTCTTTCCTGCAGCCGGTCCTTGTTGCAGCGACGTGGCGAATATATTTATTGAAATCTAACAAATTTCAGTACAAACTTCTCATCAACTGCTTACCACAAATGAGGCCTCGTGCAAACCTTTCTCTCGTCTGAATATCTCACACGGTTGTCTTCATAAGGACTGGATCCGTGGCCGAGCGCTGCGTTGCACTGCTCAGATGCAGCTAGTTCAAATGCAGCTAATACAACTCATTGTCTCTAATGCCTCGAACACCTTAGAGGAGCACATTTACATTTAAGAACAACAACTGACCTGAGAGTTAGCTCTCTAGAGTGTACTATCCACGTCAGGTCAAACCCTTGTTCCTCTCTCATGAGGAATGAGCTGCAGTTAAACTTTGACCCTCATTAAGGTTACAGAGGTTTATTTTTAATGAAATCTCCAGGCATTACATGTAGCGTGTGTGTCATCTCCAACCTACCTTTTCTAATTCTAATTCTGATTAGAAGGATGGATCTGCCACATTATCAAAGGAGCAAATGAAGATAGTTGCACTGTTTTCTGAAGTGATGTCTTGTAATATTTGATGTGTCTGCTGCCACCAATACCTGAAACTCTTAAACTGGCCATTTCTCTTTGTAAAAACCAGTCTGATGTGGTCTGCATCCATTTCTCTTTAACCCTCGGCTCCACATGAACCAGGCCGGGCCCTCAGATCAGGGGACATGTATGTGTTTGTACACGAGTGTATGTGTTTATTTCAGGTTCTGGAGTGGCTGAGCGTGAATAATTGATGATTGTCAGGGGTGCCAGCAGATACATTATCCTCCCTCCTCTCCGGTTTACTGTAGCGTGGAGGATGTTTTTTCCTCTAAGGCAGATAGTTTTATGATCAGGGATGGAGGTCGGGGTCCTGGTCAAAGAGAAATGGCCCAGAAAAAGCTCTGTCCCCGCGGAGCCAGTTCTCTCACTGACGTGGTGACTTCTTGCCCTAGGAGAGGTGTGTAAATGAAAGCCATTCTTTAGTGTCCGATATGTCACATAATATGGAAAGTTTAAATAAATCCAAACTGTTGCTCATGTTGCACAACATATCCAGATGCAGTTTAAACCCTGATGGATTTTACTAGTTTTTTGCATTAATTTATCACAAAAAGTGGTCTGATCTTAATCTAAGTCACGATGATGCAAAAGCAATGCGCAAACAATTATAATATCACTCGTCTTTATTGAATTCACACATTAAACATTCACAGTGCTGGTGCTTAGTGAACTCATAGATGCATTACTACTATAACAATAAGGTCAGTCGTCTGGCTCGCTGGGGGGTCCAGGTAGTACCATGTGAGGGAGTTGTGCTTGGTTAAATGATTGATGAAGTTAAATGAAGGTATCTGCTGATGGGAAACCGAATCTAGCAAAGGATGTGAACAAAAATCCCTTTTGGTTTCACATCTCTGCCATTTATTGTTAATCAGTGACGTCTGAAGACACGATCAAGAGTAGATGATCTGCATGAGGCTGGATGGGAATGAAATAGTAACGGCCTATAAACGGAGACATTTTACAACGGTGGCTACACCTCCTGATGTTGGTGGTCGGCCAAGATGACTCCAAGGGCACGACGGAGAATCCTCAGTGAGGTAAAGAGGAACCCACTAGTCTCTGCTACAGGGTCTCGGTCCATGAGTCTACCGTCCACCAGTCACTGAACAGGCAGGGTGGCCGCGGCAGAACCTCCGCTCTCCAAAATAACATCGCTGCACAGCTGAGGTTTGCCAAAGGGCCCCTTGGCAATCGCTGGTGGGGAAATGTTTGTGGACTGATGAAGCAAATGTGAATAGCTCAGGAAGAACATTCAGCAGTATGTAGGGTGCAAAAAGCGTACCAACATCATGACATCTTCCCAGTGGTGAAGTGTGATCAAAGAGTGGTCGTGATTGGGTCTTACCTCACTGCCTCAGCGCCTGGACCACTTATCATCATCACGGCTAAAATGAATTCTTAGTTCAACAAAATGTCCTACAACAAAATGTCAGCGTGGTTGTCTCGCAGCTAAAGCTCAGCAGAAGTCGGGTGATGACAGTTAACCTACGCAGCAAAGTCAAATCACCACAGAATCGCTTCAGAAGAAGGAACTCTGCCATTTGGAGGGATTCAGTTAGAGGCCAGACCTTAACCTGATTAAGAAGTCGTGGGATGACCTCAAGAGGCCGTTCACGATCAGACATCCTACTAATGTGTTTGAGCTGAGGCAGTGCTGGAAAGTGCAATGATCAAAATCCCTCCTGAATGTTGTGCAGCTCTGATCCAGAGCAACCAAAGAGCTTGCTTGAAGTTAGTGCTGCCAAAGGACTGTTCCCCAGCTGTTAACTCCAGGGCTTCACTTCATTTCCGTGCACGGTGAATATGTCACACGTGTGTTCAAAAAAGACTAACAGGAAATGTTTGTTTCCTATCAGCTTAAGCACACGGTGTTATTCTGTTATCCGTTATCTCACCGAGATCAGATCACATTTTATGGCAAATTGATGAAGAAAACCAGTTAGTTCCACTGGGTTCTCTCTAAATCAGTTCAACGTGATTTCATAGTAACTTCAGTCAAACCTCCAAACCGGGAACAGTATACTGCTTTTGTTGTGTGTTGTTTTATATGATGACAACATGCTCTAGGTATAATAATGCCCCCACCCCCGTACAAGCATCTCCCACCTCTGTTTTAGCAGCGGTGACAGCCTTGGACGGCACATTCTTCCACATGGTAATAGAAGTAGGGGAGCAGTGTCCCCCAAAGCCGAGCTGGCCTGACTATCTCCACATCCATCAGCAGATGAATAGAGACACAATTGATATTGACCTGATTGGATAAAGAGTTTGACTTTGCAATATGTCTGGTGATTTTCTTCCCACCTCAGTACGGCGGAGCCAAATAAAGCTGTTTGTTTAAGACGGTGCAAAATGTGCTGGACATCAGTTTCCAGAAGGTTTCTGTTTCTTTGGGAGAAATCTATTACCAGCTCATTTCTGGATCTATAATTAACATGAATAATACAAAGATTGCTTTGAATGCTTTCACTACCACAGTTGAAATGCCATGGAATTAACTGCACTGGGAAAGCGACAGGTATCCCTGGACTTGTTTCCTTTCCTGATGATCCCAGCAGCGTCAGGCTTGAACTCAGGCTGGTCAAACAGAGAGTGGGGCCATTGAAAAGGGTGTTTATGTAAGTCTGAAAGGGACAGATATGCTCCTACTTTAATGATTGGAGCTGTCTCTTATTTGGCAAATGTAAACGAAGCCGGTGGGACCTTTTGAACCGTGCATTTCTTCCTGGTCCCACAACTCTGTCCTCACACCACCCTGCAGACCGGGCCAGGCCCTGCAGCGGAGACGACTCACTCATTAAACAGCTTTCTGTTGGAGCTCTTGTCGCCCAA